>NW_015173777.1:46206-84100 GCF_001447785.1 Gekko japonicus
CCCCAGTCCCCCGCCTCTGGCTGTGTCTCTTTTAAAGCTAATTTCCCCCAATTAAATAGGAGACTTCCTATTTGGGTAACAGCTGGAGATCTCCCAGAATTGCAACCGGTCTTCAGGTTACGGAGATCAGCTCCCCTGGAGAAAATGGCTGCTTTGAAAGTTGGACTCAATGGCATGACCCAGCTGAGCTCGGAGCAGGAGACAGAGCTGCTAGAGGGGTGAGTGTTTTTTTACTTGCTTTCAGCTGAGGGGATTCAGCTGAGGATATTGGTGGGAGGACTGTGTTTGGGAGTGTGTGAAAGCGATTAGAGTTGTTGCAGAGTCCTGGCTGCTTGAGAGAGGGAGAGGAAGGGGCATTCGATCCTTAGGCAGGTAGACAGCTGGGTGGCGAACCCGCGTACTGACCGTATGGTGACTTGCCTGCCTGGTGCAAAGGTAGCGGACATTACGCGTGTTTTAGATAGGCTGGTAGATAGTGCTGGGGAGGAGCCAGTGGTCGTGGTGCATGTCGGCACCAACGATGTGGGGAAATGCAGTCGTGAGGTCCTGGAGGAGAAATTTAGGCTGCTGGGCAGGAAACTCAAGGCCAGGACCTCCAAGGTAGCCTTCTCAGAAGTGCTACCTGTTCCACGCGCAGGGCCGGAGAGACAGGCAGAGATCAGGAGTCTCAATGCGTGGATGAGACGATGGTGTAGGGGGGGAGGGTTCAGGTTTGTTAGGCACTGGGATTCTTTTTGGAACAAGAGGGAGCTGTACAGGCGAGACGGTCTCCACTTGTCCCGAGAAGGAACCAGGCTGCTGGCGCTTAAAATCAAAAAGGTGGCAGAGCAGTTTTTAAACTGAATATTGGGGGAAAGCCGACAGGAGATGAAAAGTCTCTGGTTCGGGTTGGCTCATCTCAGAGAGATGAGGGGGTACCTGTTGCTTTTCTACAGGGAGGTGGATTGAAATTGTCCACTGAGACCATGGCTAGTGACATGGACTGCCTGACAAGGTCTTGAGATAGCAAGAGGAAGGTTGCAGGCTTAACTTGTATGGGAAATTATAGCTGTTTCTATACACATGCTAGAAATGTCCGAGGTAAAATCGGGGAGTTGGAGTGGATAGCATTGTGTTAGAAATCTCCATCGCCACCAACGGTATCCGATTGGCATGAAAAAGTTAGGGAACAATTTGTAATGGTGAAAATCTCAGATAAGGTACATAGAGCACAAACACCACAGTCTTTTTACTCCAAATTTGAATCAACCTGGTTTCCAATATTTTCATATCTCACCACCCATGATATACTTCCTGCAAACTCACACTATCATAAATGGTTACTGATGTAACTCACTAATTTATAAGCCCGGTGGAAATAGCCACAATTTTGTAATCCTTATTCCTCTATTTCTGCTGACTAATGGTTTTGGGTACTACAGAAGATTTACATAAGAACATAAGAACATAAGAGATGCCAATGTTGGATCAGGCCAAAGGCCCATCCAGTCCAACACTCTGTATCCCACAGTGGCCAGAAATACCAGTGCCATCAGGAGGTCCACCAGTGTTGAAAAGTAAATTTAACTTTGATTGAGTTTTCATACGTTATTGTAATGCTCTTATATGTGTATGTATCTATTTTCAGCAGTATGGCATAAAGTGTTCTGGAAAAAATAAAAACAAATTAAAAAAAATGTGTTCTAGTTGAGAAAAAGAGATTGAGTTTCTAGACACTCTAAATGACTGTGCTATGGAGCAGATGGTCACGGAACCTACCAGGGGAGAGGCGATCCTTGATTTGGTCCAAAATAACACTCAAGACCTGGTGAGAGATGTAAAAGTGATTGCACCGCTTGGGAACAGTGATCATAATGTTGTTGAGTTCAACATTTGTATAAATAGGGAATTGGCCAAAAAGACTCACACAACCACTTTTAACTTTAAAAGGGGTAATTTTTCTGATATGAGGGGACATGTGGGGAGGAAACTGAAGGGAAAAGTAGAAAGGGTCAAAACCATTGGGGAAGCTTGGAAACTGTTTAAAACTACAATTCTAGAAGCTCAAATAAAATATATTCCGCAGGTTAGGAAAGGCACAAACAGGTATAAGAAAAAGCCTACATGGTTAACAAACAAAGTAATGGAAGCTGTAAAAGGTAAAAAGGATTCCTTTAAGCGGTGGAAAGCTAGTCACAGTGAGGCTGATAAAATAGCTCCCCCCCCCCATCTCGCCAAGCAGCGACTCACAGTTTGACAGTAGCCCCCCAGCGGTTCAAGCCCATGGCCCAGTCCCAGAGAGCTCCCCCCACCCCCCCACCTCGCCTCCCTTGTCACCAGAATGAAGATGAAGGAGGGCCCCGTCAGGAGATGCGGGAAAGAGGACTGACTGCGTGATCAGCTGCTCAGGGACACCTGGGGCTAGACAGGAGGGAGGGCAGAGGGCACAGACCCACATAATGCAGCCCAGCTGCCAGAGGGGCCTCTCTCCTATAAAGGGCAGAGAGAGGGAGAGTATAGGAAGCGGATTACTCCTGGCCTTGCCGCCACTGACTCTGCCTTAGGACCGTGATCCCGACTCCTGGACTGTAACTGGACCTTGACTCTCGGATCTGCCCTGAACCTGCTTCTGCTGCTGACTCCATGTATGACCCAGGGATGGGTCTCTGACCACACTACGCCAGTTTGTGCCTGCATCTTGGCTAGCTCACATCTTGGCTGCACAACTCCACTCTGCGCCCCATCCGCTCGGGGCAGTATTGTCTATTCAGACTGGCATCAGCTCTCCTGGGTTTCAGGTTGAGGTCGTTCACAACACCTGCTTCCTGGTCCTTTTAACTGGGAATGCGAGGGTCTGAACCTGGGACCTTCTGCATGCCAATCAGATGCTCTGCCGCCCTGAGGGGGGGGGGGGACATCTACACATAAGTTTCTATAAACGATTTCAAAATATCTAAAAATAAGTCCATATGCAATTGCCATTTATATGCCACATGTTCATATGTTGATAGAGTTCTAAGGTCCACAATCCATTCATTTCCCAATATTGCGCTTTTATCTTTCCAGTATTGTGATATGAGTTTTTCAACTGTAGGTCCATTTTCGTTGACCACTGGTTAGTCTCCAAGAGACAGGCAGATAGTTTAGACAGCTCTGTTCTATGCTGCTTTAATGTCTTCGCATGTTTTTATTGAACTGGTTTTAGGGGCTTGGTCTTCTTGTTTCCTTGACGATACTTTATTGTTTTAGCGGCAAGTTAATCTTGAGCAGGTTCTAGAGAGGTGGCATAAAAATTCACCAGACAAACTTGGCTGGGTTGGTTGTATGTCAGTGATACTGTTTTTGAACTGATGCTTGGTTTAATGTTTGTTTTGTTAGGATATTGAGGGCCCCTCCAATGGCTTTGCTTGTATTGCCATTTTACAATTTGGTTTGATGCTCTATAGACTGACTGATTTTGAACAGTTATCTTATAATTTTCTCCTATACTGGGGCCTCAAAACATACAAATACAATGTACAAACACATATGCACCCTAAGAGGCCCCGATTCAGGGTTCACACAGGCAATGAGCCACAAGATCTCACAGGCTAAGAGACAAAGGCGTGCACTTCTGGCCTCTCTTGCTTTGAATTGCCTGTAGAACACACCCCCAGAGTCCATTTTATAGACAAAATGATAGGATATAGGATAGGATATTATTTAAAAAATAAATAATTATATTTAAATAAACATTATTTATTATATTACTTAAACAAATATATAACTATCTTAAAAGTCCCTTCAGAGAAACCTAACTAGGGAGATTAAATGCAGTTTTCTAAAGTCACCCCACCAACACTCCCTCTAAGCTGTGGAGTCCTGTGAGCAAAAATCCTACTTTGTGAGCTGCTGGCATTAAAGTGGTGAGCCAAGCGATTTGGCTGCTGCATACATTAGTTTGCTCTGAAGCCCTCCTTCCTGAGCTAAGGCAAAAAGTGTGCGAGCCAGAGGCTAAAAAACTGTGGGCTAGCTCATGCTCACTCAGCTTAGAGTGGACACTGCTCCCCACCCTCCCGCCAGCACACACAAAACAGGCATCTTTTTATATACATCTTGGGGGGGGGGGGGGATCTATCTTCTTTAGAACAAAGTTTTGAGTCCAGTGGCACCTTTAGACCAACAAAGTTTAATTCTGGGGATCAGCTTTCATGTGCATGAAAGCTTATCCCCAGAATTAAACTTTTTTGGTCTTAAAGGTGCCACTGGACTCAAAACTTTGTTCTATGGCTTCCGACCAAAATGTCTACTCACTTTCATCTCTCTTTTTTGAAACAAGCATAAATAATTCTGTCCAACAGCCTGGTTTTCTGTTGCTTTTGAGGATTTTTGTAGCAGGATCTCTGACTGTTGACCAGGTGGGGTCACAGCTTTTTGTGGCTGATCTCCTTTCTCGCCCGTGTTTCCTGTAGGTATGTTTTTAATTACTTCGCCAAAGTAAGCAGAAGGAGGAAGGGCTGAATTCCTCCCAAATAAATACCCGCCCCTCAATAGCCTTCAACATTTCACTGCTGAAAACAGGGAAGCTCTTGTGCAGTTGCTATTTTGTCAAATTCCTGCTATCCTGCATCTGCATTCCTGTCACACATCGCTAAAGACTTTTCTCTACCTGCTGTGTTTATTCACTCTGCAATGGCGTGTCCTGGGCAGCATCCACTGTACCTCTGCATTTCTCCAGTGAAGCATCCAGATAGGAGTTTCCTACCCACTGTCATGGAAAACCTAGGTTTGCCAACAGGACTGGAGAACAAGGTCCTGTCCCTTTAACAGAAGCGTAATGTGTGCGAATGGACAGTCAGGAGCTTTTTTTGTGTAATTTATTTATTAAATGATAATACATTTGCACAACAACATAAAACCTGAACATGCTGACAATTTATAACTAGAAGTACATTTTGCATCAGTTTTGCATACCAGTCAGAAATATAACAGCCTATTTTACAGCAGTGTGCTGAAAATACTTCAGAATAATTTTTATTATAAGTAGCAAGGAATTCAGTATCAGCAATAGATCCAAAAGTTCTTACTCATTTTGTTATTAATAAAGAAATATGGATAGGCTTCCAGGTTACTGTGATATGTTACATGTATATTCTGGTGCTTAAAATAAAGAAAAAGATATGGACAGTGTAAGGTATAACCAAACGAACACAGAAGGATGACAGTTTGGAAAGACAGGTGAAGGGAAGAAGAAATGAGTTTCATAGCCACTGCTGTAATTGGGACCATTCAGGAGATATAAATTCACTCTGTGAAAGGAAGTCAAGTATCGGACCCCATTTCCTAATGAAAGAAGACTTAATAGGCTTCACTTGGGATAAGTTTGTTTTGTTAGTAACATACTCCATGAGATATTGATCCCACAGCTTACGAAACCACAATTTTAAGGTTGGAGGTTTAGCTTCCCTCCAGCATGAGGCAATAGCTGTTTTTGCCGCAAAAAGCATGGTGTCGATTATTGGTTTAAATTGATGCATGTTCAGATGTTCAGGCTAATGGTCTAAGAATAGCGTCTCCGGTTGAAGGGGGACTTCAATGTCTGTAATTTTGTTGATGTGGTCTAATACTTCTTCCCAAAAAGTTTTGACTTTTTCACAGCGCCACCAACAGTGGGCAAATGTACCAATTTGCTGACAGCCCTTCCAACAAAACGGGGATTTGGCAGGGCATATAAGACAGATTTTATGTGGGGTGAGATACCACCGGGTCATGAGTTTCGATGTTTGGAGTTCTACTGAAACTATAGAGGATTTGAAGTCCGATGAGTTCCAAGTTTGGACCAGACATCCTCATCAAGTAGGATATCACAGTTAAACATAAAACGATACTGTGACGACCCCTTATTTGGGGAGGTCTGGTTTCCCTTTATAATATATTATCTATCAATGGGTAGGTATACCGAGGGTTTAGGCATTCACAAAGGTCTATGTGGTCTGAGGAATATTCTTTCCAGAGCTGGTATACTTGAATGAAATAACATTTATTTAAATAAAGCGTAAAAACGAGGGTAGAACATGTAAACAGTACTGGGAATGATTTGAACCATTGCTTGGTGTCTCTCACAAGCTTCTCCTTTACTGACAGGGAGGTTTCAAGCAACTTTGTAACATAAACTCAAGGTCATGCAAGTTCACTGTTTCTCTCCTTCAGACTTCAGAATGCACTTAATTTATCAACTGTCTTATTCAACTCTAAGACATAGAACTTAACAACCCACACAGGGAAGCTTCTTCTCTCTCATACATAGCTTAACTCTTTTACTACACAGAACCCAAATTTTCCCACACAGGGATGAGTCTCCTTCCACTCAGAGACAGAACTTAACTGACTCAACTGTCTTTCTCAACAGTCATCTCACTAACTGTCACTCTTGACAGACATAAATATCATCCACACAGCATCACTTCCAAAACCCCTCCCCCTCTCTGTCACTCACCAATCACACCACTTGCCTGTTTCAACCACACTAGACTTTCATACAGCTATGCATCCAAACTTTTAAAGACACACACACATATATAAACAAGGAATCGTTACAGATACATTAAATATTTTCACATCGGCTAGCTTGCATCTATTCTGTTTGTCCTCTATCTGATGGCATAACGGTTGTGGCTTTGTTAGGATGTGTGTATTAGTTGTATCACCTTGTGTTCCGTTTGTTTGACAACATATTGACTGTAGCTTTGTTAAGTTTTGGTGTATGTTCTCAAATTTAAATATTTTTTTTTAAGTAGGATATCACAGTCTTTTTGCCAAGATATTTGGTAAGAGATAGGTGTGGAAGGCATATTTTTAAGCAGTAGGTGATAGATGGCTGAAACCAATCTACGATTCTGGGAATAGTATAGTTTTAGGATGAACTCTAATTCTGCTTGGGGTTATGTGAGGAGGAAGCTTATTTTATATTGATTGCAAACATATTGTAGCTGCAAGGAAAGAAACCATAGGATTGGTCAACCCAATTTTTGTTCTAACACAGTTTTTTGTAATAGACCCTGTTTTGATGCAACATCTCAAAAGCGTGTTAATCTTTGAGATTTCCAACATTTTCAAGTTGTTGGTGCCACATTTTCCAGGAGCCACTGTTGGTTTGTGAATGTGGAGTAACAGGAGACTACCGGGAGATGCCAATGACCAATAGTTCTCCAGAGACGGATAGATGGATAGAGAAAAGCATTGTGAAGGACAATGGATTGTGGAATAGGCTCTGTACTCCAAATCAGACTCTCTAGAGGGTAAATGGATTAGGCCTGTACATAAACAAACTCAATCTGGAGGGGAGTGGATATGTTGCATTTTAACTACATTTGATAATAAAGTTGCTTTTTGGTAGATGGAGCAATCTGGAAGATTGAACCCACCCCTAGATTTGGGTTTCCTTGAAATGTGGAACCCTACCCTATGTCTCTTCCCATCCCAGAGGAAGTTCAGCAGAGTAGATTGCCAATTTCGGATTAGGAAAGGAGGTATGGCAATTGGGATCACTCAGAAAAAGGTGAATTTTGGTAGGATGAAGGATTTTATGAGGGTAAAGAGTTTCATCCATGCAGGGGTCATTTCACAGAAAAAGAGGTGCAGGAGCTCATTAGCACAACTCGTTAGCATAACTTATTTGCATATGACACACCCCCTGACATCACCGGAAGAGTGTCAGAAGGCAACACCCACCGCTCAGGCTCCACTGGACTGTTTTGGATTGCTAGCTATCGTGGGGGGGGGAGACGTGCAGATCTGTCCTCACAGAGGAGGGAGAGCTTGTACCTGAATAAAACTTGGTCTTAAAGGTGCCATTGGACTGTTTTGGACCGGGGGGGGGCTCTGCAACTTACCTGGCTGCTTCTTGCTCTGACTGAGGGCTGCTGGGAGCAGGGGGTGGGGCTTGTTGCATGTGCCCGCCCCCTGGGCTCTTTACTGCCGGAGCTCCGCTCCTGTGCGCTCCTGCAGGAAATGACCCCTGCATCCATGTGAAGTTTAAGGATAGTGTGACATATATCGTTATGCATGCTTTGGTGGTTTAATTGTATTAGTCCTGAGAGGTCAGAAGGGATTTTGATCCCTAGGTACGGTAGATATGAGGAGCTAAAACTAAACAACTATTTTAGAGTCATGGTTTCCTCTGGCGGGATATGCAGAGGAAGTAATTGGGATTTGGAATTGTTAATATCTTGAGGTCTTGGTTTAAAAGGGATATGGGTTTGTATGAGGCTGGCTGCAAAGGGTCTCTGGGTTTTTTTTGGGTAATACCACCGTTGTGGCCTGCCGCCAGGATGGAGGTATGTCACCCAACTCCAGGATGTGATTGCATGCCTTGGTTAATGGTCCTGTCAGGGTAGAAGTGAAGCATTTATAGAATTCAGAGGGAACCCATCTGGTCCTGGTTTTTTGTTAATTTTAGCCATGTTGATGGTGTCAAGTACCTCTTGTTCCATGAACGGGTTGTCTATGAAAGTTCTGTGGGTGTCACTTAAGGTAGTGTGAATGGGGAAATCTGGCAGGTCCAAATTGGTGTAGTAATCTGCAAAGGTTTCGATTATAGAGTATGTGTTCGTAAGTGTTTCCCCTCTAGTGTTTCAAATTGCTTTAATATGTTTGGAGATTTTTTGTTCTTTTATTTTGTGAGATAAAAGATTAAGGGTACGTGGGTTTTTCCCAGTATTTTTGTTTCATAAAGTTGTTTTCTAATCTTAGATGTCTCTAGCAAAGTTAGGTTTTTGCATTCAATTATAAGTTGTCTGTATATTTGCTTTGAGCCCTTTTATTTATGGAGATGTTCCAAATTTTGGGTTTTGTTCTTCAAGGTAAGCTCTAACTTTTGTCTTTGTTGTGTCAGGTATGTGGCTTTGGAGATCAATATTCCTCTGAGTACTGGCTTCATGGCATCCCATTGGATCGAGGGAGAAAGATTATCCTGATTGTTTTCAGTAAAATATAGCTTAATGTGTTGTTCAGTTTCGGATCTAAATGCTGGATTGGTTAATAAAGATATGTTTAAAGACCATTGTCTTTTGGGTGTTGTATTATTATGGGATGCCAAGTGACATTCTAGTCAAGAATGATCTGACCATTGGAATGGTTCAATTGAGGAGGAAAGAACACGGTTGTGCAGAGAAGAGGATAATAAGATGAGATCAATCCTGGTGTGGACATTATGGCGCACAGAAAAGTATGTATAGTCTTTTTCTGTCTGGTGTAATAAACGCCAGATGTCAATAAGGTTGTGATTCTGTAGAATAGTATCAAGTTTGGTGAGTAATTTTTTGTGGTGTTTTTTGCCTAGGTTGTGGTGAGACCTGTCTAGTGTGTTGTCAATAATGAAATTGAAATCCCCTCCAAGAAAAATGTTGCCTTCAGTAAATGTTTAGCTAAAGTGTCCTGAATAAATTCCAATTGCCCATTATGGGGTGCGATGGTGACTGGGCAAGTGTCCAGATGGCCTTTTATGAAGAGGAATCTGCCATGTAAGTTTTGCAGATAGTGTAAAACGTAAATTATGGTTTAAAAGAATCACCACACCCCTCAACTTTGAGCTGCCGGATGCTAGATATTGATTCTGGAATTTGTTAGAGTGGAACACTAGTTGTTCAGTTATTCCTCAAATGAGTTTATTGCAATAGCACTATATATTTTCTTTTGATAACACTGTTCGGCCCGCGTACATTTGAAGAGATTATTTTAAAAACTGTAGACATTGTACTTAATATCTATCTAAGATGACTGTAAGAGATAGGTTTCTGTTGAGTCTGGTAGCTGTGAGTTCGAGTTGTGTTCGAGTAATAGATAGGTGATCTAGGCTTCTGACAGATAAAAGAATTGTGATACTCTAGAAAGAAGGTAAGTTCTAGTCAAGATTTATAGGCAAACCTTTGGCCAGGGTATCTATATGTTCAAAAATAGTGTGTGTATTGTTGAATTGATAACCTATCACAGGTTATCTGTATATGTTTTAAACGGTGAAATCTTCTTCTTACCAAGAAGAAGCGAAAAAGTGATTTCCAATGTTGGCTTTCCTAAACAATTTAGCAGAGTGAATGTATTGTCAGACACAATAAAATTGAAGGAGAAGTGTTGAAGATTGCAGTCACTCTTTAAGAAGTGTTCAGATAGATCAGAGGCTATGTATAGCAATTAATTAAAGGAGAGAATCAGAAAAAATTCATCAGGGAAACAATCAAATCAGAATTAATTTAGTAGAAGCACCAGATTATGTAACGAAGTAACAATCAAACCTAGCAGTTCGAAAGCAAGAAATTGCAAGTAGATAAATAGGTACCACTTTGGTGGGAAGGTAACAGCATTCCGTGCACCTTGGTGTTTAGTCATGCCGACCACATGACCACGGAAACATCTTCGGACAGCGCTGGCTCTTCGGCTTTGAAACGGAGATGAGCACTGCAACCCTAGAGTCGGACTTGACTGGCTTTCAAGCAAGGGAACCTTTACCTTTTTACTAACAATCAAATTTCCAATTAATTAATTTATAAAAATCAATGAGTAAGAGAATCAGCTATAAAATCTGACAGTCAATATGGCGGTAAAACAATATGTAAAAATTAACACTATATAATGACTCTCAACACTCCTGCAATAAAGTCTGTTTTGCAGGAGGCTGGGGTTTTTATTATTTGTCTTCCCCAGTGCACTAACCTGAGAGCCAACAAAATCAATTAGGACTAAAAGAACCAAAGCAATCTGACCACCACCCCAAACCCTCATTTAGTAAAAATATAAAGAGAAATAGCAAGAATTTGAACAATCCCCTCTGTAGGAAACTATACAGGGGGAGATTAACCCCGAAACACTTAGAAAGGCTTTGAACTAGCAAGAATAAAACAAACTTGTAACCATTTTGGAACCTTAACCATTATGGCAGTCAAACAATACCTTGTCTGTAACTATTAATAGTGAGCTAGACCATGTATAGAAGAAAACAGCAAACCATCTCCCCCCAGACTACAGAGCAATAAAACAACAGTGTAAACCATATGCAGTGCTAGGTATACTCATTAAGATGTCTTGGTCAGCTTCATGGTGATGATCTGTGAAGTTCCCGTGTCTCAGCTGGTGGGGGTGAGGGAGACTGAAACTTTCTCTTGAAACATTTCTTCGAGAGTTCCATCGGGGTTGCCAGATCTAGAGAGCAAAGCAGAGTGAATCCCTCATTGAGGGAGGAGATCCTGTGTGTTTTGCCATGGTGGGAGATCTGCAGAACAGGTGGTGAGGTCCAGGAGTATCTAACGTCCGCTTCTAAAAGGCGCGTAGTAATAGGCTTCATTTCCCACCTTTTTAGGAGAGCTTCTCTTGGAAGGTCTGGGAAAATCTCAATTTTGTCTCCAAGGCAGTTAAGATAGCCTCTTTGTCTTGCTGTTGTGAAAATCTTTTTTTTTTTTGATAGCGTAGATCTAAAAAGGTGACTATAACGCCTCTGGAGGGTCGCGTCTTTGAGATTCTTAAAGGGCCAACATGAAATGCCTTGGTGATAATTGGCGTTAGGTCCCTGTCAGCCTTCACCTCTTGAGCTAGCCAGTTGTTGGATCCCCAGGCATTCGAAATAACTCCACGTTTAATTCAAAGCAAGGTTTATTTCAAAGCGATGGTTCAGGAACAAGGACATTGAAAGGAATGACTACCAATACACAGGTATAGCATGATAAAGGGATTTGAACCACGTTGGGCCAATGAGGCCAGTTCCCGCTGGCGGGAATAGAACTGGGAAATGCGCGCCTATTCCATGGGAACGTAACAGTTCAGTACCATCAACACAGGTTCAGTTCACAGGGTAGATAACCATAACAAGATAACCATAACAAGCTTAGCGAAGCTCCGACTCCCACCACCAGCTGCACGACCTTGGCCAGTTCCGCAAAATACAGGGAAGCAGAATGAAGCTACAAAACCTCAAGGGAGGGGGGGTAAAGTGCAAGACATGTGAAACAGGTAACAGCAGATATAATGGCAGCTAGCTGACAGTGTACCGACAAAGCACTGACCAATTTCGTTGCTATCTCTTCTTTGCCAGCTTTAGCTGTAACCCAATAAAGATCTGCACGTACTTACAACTGTGGAATCAAATAGGCCAAGAGTCATACCCACTGCACCTGATTGTGGCCTCTAACTTCAGAGGATAGTCTTCTCATCCTTAGCCAAAGGTTCCATCTGATCCACCTTGTGGCAAGAAGAGAGAGAGAGAGAGAAGAATAAGTTCCCTCTGTACACCTGCAAAGATGTGGGTTGTGGCTCAAAAAAGCTAGTTCCACAGTCCCTTTGTTCTGGCCCTGAACAGTGACAACAGATGATGAAAAGATGATATATTCAATGTTGAAAAAAGAAACAAATACATGAGACAGTGTATAACAAATTTCCTCTTTTCTTAATTTCTGTTATGTTGTTGTAGTATAGCCGTAGCTCCTCTGTGACCACTTAGGCATTTTTAGTTGATTGCAGTGGCACCTACTGGTGGTGGTTCCTTCAACTGCAGGCTCCCCACAGCTTGGATGAGCTGCTAACTTTCATTGTTCTGGAAGGCAGACCGTACTTTCGTCTCCTCTCATTATACAGCGCACAAGGAGGCTTGTAAGATTACTCTCTGAAGATGCAAGAATTGGTTAATTTTGCACCGTTTCTCCCTGTCATTATAATCTTTGCCACAAGAATAGCTCCATTCTGTGAAATGTTCTGTTCTCAGCACAGCCATTGTCATGTGAATGAGCTATCATTGAAGCCTAATGCCCAAGATGCTTTATTCTCACATTCATGACATTTGTATTTCAGTGACAAAGATTACAGCAAAGAAAGGGAGGGGGGAAGGAGTGAAAGAAATTTAATCCAAGCTCTTGATCATTTTTAAATTCTAATTTTATGGTCTATTCTTCCTCTTGATGCAGTAGCACTTTCCTTCATTTACTTTTTTTTAAAAAAAGAAAGAAAGAAGAATGAACACATGAAACTAAGCCTTGGGATGTTTGCGATCTAATGGTCTCTGCATTACAGTTGCCATATCACTGTAAATTGCTAGTGGGGAAAGGCTAAAATCCATTTAACGAAACCCCAATGTCCCGCCAACTTAGAACCGTGAGCGAGTTGCAGAACTTCCCTGCGGAGAGAAACAGGCACATAAAGTTTATTGTCAGAAAAAACCAACCCCTCCGGGCTGCGGATGCAGCCTTGCAACGTAGCAAGGACCTCCTAATCTTCCTTGGAGAAATGAGCACGGTAGCGCCCCCCCCAATCCGGAGGCAGAGGGGCCGGAGGATGAGAAAGGGGAGATGAGGCTGGCGTGGGAAGTTTGCTGCTTGCGCTCTCGTTACAACAGCCCCTCCCAACTGGGCGGGAGTGAAGATCGAGTCAATAATGACCTCATGTTGGCTCTCATGTTGCGGGAGGCGGGACAGGGCATCAGCCAGCGAGTTAGAAGACCCGGGGAAATGATGCAAAGTGAACTGGAACTTGGAAAAGAAATCCGCCCACCTCAATTGCTTGGCGTTGAGAGAGCGAAGGGATTTAAGAGTCTCAAGATTTTTATGATCAGTCCACACTTCAAACGGGACCCTTGCCCCCTCCAGCCAATGGCGCCACGTGGAAAGAGCGAGCCGAATCGCCAAAGCTTCCTTCTCCCACACACTCCAGTGGCGTTCAGCATCAGAAAATTTTTTAGACACAAACGCCAGCGGGTGTAATTTACTGTCATCCCCTTGCTGGAGGATGGCCGCTCCCATAGCAACATCCGACGCGTCAGTTTGAACAATAAATTTTTTCGACTCATCGGGGTGGGCCAAAATCGGTTCAGAGGTGAACATGCCTTTCAGTTTGTTAAACGCTGCCGCACATTCAGGCGTCCACTTCAGCGGAGCCCCCGGCTTCGTTGCGTCTGCAGTGAGTGGAAGCGCTATTTGGGCAAAACCTTTGATGAAAAATCTATAAAAATTGGAAAATCCTAAGAACGCTTGTAGTTGCTTCCTGGTTTTGGGGGGTTCCCAATCAACTACATCTTTGATTTTCCCCGGATCCATTTCCAACCCTCCCCCAGAGATACGGTAGCCCAAAAAGTCAATGTGTGATTGGTGAAATTCACATTCGGAAAGCTTAGCAAACAGTTTGTGCTTATGTAACGTCTTGAGTACTATTCGAACCAATTTGACATGGGAGGGGAGATCTTGTGAGTACACCAAAATGTCATCCAAGTAAATAAGCACGCCCTTAAACAAATATTCATGTAAGACCTCATTAATCAAGTTCATGAAGACCCCCGGAGCCCCTTGAAGCCCGAGCGGCATAACTAAGTACTCAAATTGCCCCAGGGGGTGTTGAACGCAGTCTTCCCTTCATCGCCCTCCCTGATCCACACACGGAATGTTGGATCCCCAGGCATTCGAAATAACTCCACGTTTAATTCAAAGCAAGGTTTATTTCAAAGCGATGGTTCAGGAACAAGGACATTGAAAGGAATGACTACCAATACACAGGTATAGCATGATAAAGGGATTTGAACCACGTTGGGCCAATGAGGCCAGTTCCCGCTGGCGGGAATAGAACTGGGAAATGCGCGCCTATTCCATGGGAACGTAACAGTTCAGTACCATCAACACAGGTTCAGTTCACAGGGTAGATAACCATAACAAGATAACCATAACAAGCTTAGCGAAGCTCCGACTCCCACCACCAGCTGCACGACCTTGGCCAGTTCCGCAAAATACAGGGAAGCAGAAGAAAGCAGTCTACACCCAGGGGGAGGGGAGAGCACAAGACATGTGAAGCAGGTAATATCAGATACAATGGCAGCTAGCTGACACCAGTATGCCCAAGTCTCCCCTTTTCCCCCTGATTTTCTCTGCTAGACCCCGTAGTTTCAAATTATTTTGATGGAAAGATAGGTCCATCTTCAATGCTTTCTCTGCCAGAATGTCTTCCATCTGTTGAAGCTGTTGTATCTCGTTCTGATTAGCAAGACGTGTTCATGGCACTTTCAGCAATATTTTTAGTGTCATGAATGCTTTTTTGCATCGCTTCAAGTTGCTCATACAAGGGTTTACATAGAAGAGATGTTTTCAAGTATCGTTTTTTTCTAGGTTAGTTAATGCTGTGGTTAGATCCATTGAAGTTACTGGTGACGCAAATTTATCAGTCCCGTCTGTGCCAGGCACCATTTTGGCAGCTAGAGTGAGGCACTGGCCTGATCTAGACATGGAGGATTGTGAAGCGAAGAAGGTTTGTACCTTTTTGATTTTTGTAGGATTCGGTTGTGTTACTGTTCCGCCGTCTTTCCCCATAAAGCAGGACTTGGGATTGCTCCTGAGGGAGGGTCCAGCTGTAGGTTCAGGCAGCCATTTTCTTCATGCGCCACCAGAAGTCCTTGTCAGGAGCTTTTCATGGCCTGGAGAGAATGTCCACACCTGGCATTTGCCATGGATCAAAGTGATCTTAAAGGGGCTGCTTGCAGGACCAGTTTCAAAGTTAGCAACCCTACCCAAACCCCACAAAGGGATGAGAGCAGTGAAACAGCACTGGGGAGGGCGGCAGGGCATCCCGACAGCATGCTCACCCACTTGGACTGTGATCTGTCCAGAAAGATCACAGCAAAGCAAGTTTGGGAAAGATTGGATCAAAGCAGAGGAAAAAGTGGAAAGCGGGCAATTGGATGGTGATATCACGTGGAAGCTCTCCAAAATACCACTCCAGCTGTGTGGTGAAGGCAGAGAAGAACTGCTGTGAAGATGCTGTCCAGCACTGCCTTCAGAAACCAACACCTCTCCAGCCATTAAAAAACAAGCAAACCCAAGAATTTCGACTGGAGCAAATGCTGACAGCCTTCTCCGATGGGTGTGGACTCGGACATGAGCATGCCTCAGACTGTAGCCTTTGGCAAAATGAGAGGCATTCTCATCTTTCCTTTATCCTAGGCTTATTTATTTATTTACTTAATTTACACCCCGCCTCTTCCCCCAGTTGGGACCCCAACCAGCTTATACCATTTGTCTCTCCTTTTCACCACGCCATTGAACGAGTCCAATCTAAATTTCTGCGTAAAATCATGGCCCTACAAAATTGTGTACCGAATACGGTCATATATCTGGAAACTGGCTCGTCCCTGATGGAAATTTGTGCGTGGCTTACAACCTTCAAATACTGGCTCCGCCTTCATTATAACTTTGAACATGGGAGCCTTATACATCACATGCTTCCCGAGCTCAACCTTTCAAACTGGTCAGCATGTATTGAAGGGAAAATCAAAGTATTGGGTCTCTCTTTCGAATCCCTGTCCATGTTGCCTTTTGCGGTTGCATTCCAACAGATTAAAAACAGGTTGTTAGACTCGGAGCGCCAAAATTTATATAGTTTAGCCAATAAAACCTGCTCCCCCTTGAATTTTGAGATTCCCCTTACAACAGGGATGATGGCTGCGTATCTATCCTCTCTGCAGGTCCCTTAACAACGTAGAGCGTTCACCCTGGCCAGACGCAACGCCATACCGTCCACCATCTTATTCGGCAGATTCAACAAGGTTTCTCATCTGGCCAGATACTGTCCATGCAGAAAGAAATGCGTGGAATCTATCACTCATGTTATCCTGCATTGTAACCTGTATATGGACTTAAGGATCACATGTTTACAATCTCTTTTAAGCAGTATGGGTGTTTGTTCTGATGCACTTAAGGTGAATAGACTTTTAAGAGATCTCTGCCCGGACATTACAGAGAAGGTGGCTAAGTTTCTCTGCTTGGCTTTAAAGCTGTGCCAAAGGTTCTTTTAGAATTCTTATATATGTGCTTTCAACTGGTTTTAAAATGTATAAATGGTTCTGATAATTTATGCCAATAAAGGCTGACTTGAGTTGTCTCTCCTCCATTTTATCCTCATAACAACTCCACAGGGTAGGTCAGGCTAAGAGAGGGTGAGTGGGTCACCCAAGGTCTATGGCAGAGTAGGGATTCAAACTCGGTTCTCCCAGATCCAAGTCCGACACTCTAACCACTACACCACGCTGGCTCAGGGTGCGAGTACTGTCCACAGTTCAAGATTTAACTTCTCAAGTACAGAGCCTTGAGAGGGAGCTAAACTCTGAAGAATTACGACTCTGTCAACTCCCAATACAAGAACATTCCCTCCAAATGGCAAAATAGGAACAGCTTTTTGCTAAGAAGAAGGGTTATAAAAACAAAACAAATTAATTAAAAAAAAAAAAACAGGGATGGTCCCAGGCAATGCTCCCTCTAAGCTGAGCAAAAATTCTACTTTGTGAGTTGCTGGCATTAAAGTTGTGAGTGAGCCATTTAGCTACTGCATATTCTGGTTTGCTCTGGAGCCCTCCTTCCTGAGCGAAGACAAAAATGTGTGATCCGGAGGCTAAAAAACTGTGAGCTGTCTCACACTAACTCCGCTTAGAGGGAACACTGGTCCCAGGTAGATAGTTATGGATCATATGAACATACCTACGCTTCATAAAAGCCACAGAAGTCTGAAGTGGAGAGCAAAGCTGTTGTTTTTTTGAAAGCAGAGAACTGCTCTCCAGAGGGTCAGCTGCCTTTGTCCCTCCCTTCTCTGCACCCTGTCGTGTCATGTGTTCCCTCAGATGACCTGATGCAGTCATTTTCTTTTCCAATGAATCCAGGACATCCCAGGAGAATTCCAGGCAGGGGAAAGGTGGCTTAATGGAGCATCTCCTCCTTGTAGAAGAAGCAACATCAGCATCTTCTCCCCTCCACTCCCCTTGGAGAGAAAGCAGGAGGAGGCTTATCCGTGTGGTGGGAGCAAGGCAGACCCTGGCCAATCAGCAAGGCAGATGCGAAGACAGGACCCTGCCAGCCCGCTTCCATTTGGATGCTGCATTGCAACGGTTGTCACTTTCGTGAAGACACTAAACCAGAGATTACACACACACACACACACACCCCCAGAAGGTGTGATGCAGGTATGCTGCAGTTTGAGGAGAGGTGCCACTGAGAAACCCAGATTTGGCTTAGGGAAGGAAGAGCCACCCACAAAGTACGTTGCAAGTTTTGCAAACATACAGATAAAAACTGAGAATATGACAAGGCTGAAGAGCTCTAAATGATCGGGTTGAAAAAATGAGGTGTGTTGAAGGTTAAAGTTGCCAACTTTAAAAAAAAAAAAACCAAAGCTGGGCTAGTAAAGGTAAAGGTTCCCCTGCTCAAAAGCCAGTCGAA
Source organism: Gekko japonicus (assembly GCF_001447785.1). NCBI lineage: Eukaryota > Metazoa > Chordata > Lepidosauria > Squamata > Gekkonidae > Gekko > Gekko japonicus. The sequence goes on from NW_015173777.1 coordinate 64,386, forward strand.
TCCGACTCTAGGGTTGCGGTGATCATCTCCATTTCAAAGCCGAAGAGCCAGCCCTGTCCGAAGACGTTTCCGTGGTCATGTGGCCGGCATGACTAAACACCAAGGCGCACGGAACGCTGTTACCTTCCCACTGAAGTGGTCCCTATTTATCTACTTGCAATTTCTTGCTTTCGAACTGCTAGGTTGGCAGGAGCTGGAACTAGAGACAGGAGCTCACCCTGACTTGCGGCACCCGGGTCTTGAACCGCTGAACTACTGACCTTCCACAGCCTGCAGTTCAGCGTCTTAACCACTTGAGCCAAGTGGTACCTACTTGCAATTTCTTGCTTTCAAACTGCTAGGTTGGCAGGAGCTGGAACTAGAGACGGGAGCTCATTCCGTCATGCGGCACACTCGGGTCTCGAACTGCTGAACTACTAACCTTCCACAGCCTGCAGTTCAGCGTCTTAACCACTTGAGCCGCCACAGCTGGGCTAGTGTGTCTTTAATGGGGGGGTGGGAGAAGGCTGTAGCTCAGGAGGGTTGCCAACAGCCTGGTGAAAAATGTGTGGAAATAAGTAACTGACGCTTTGGAGGTAAATAACATCACCTGGTAAATGACAGCCATTTACGCTCCATTTAAAGGAACAGAGCCTTTTCTCCCTCCAGGTTGTTGGCTGTCTTATAGCTCAGTGACAGAACACCAGCTTGGCCATGCAGAAGGTCCCAAGTCAATCCAGGCAGCTCCAGAAGAAAGCAGTTGGCCGTCTAAAAGGCCGCTCCTTGGAGAACTGTGGCCACCAGCTTGAATAGACAGTGCTGACCTTGATGGACCCATCACAGCACAAGGCAGCTTCCTCTGCTCCGCATCCTGGCCTGCAGAAATGTAACCGGTGTAACAGGCCGGATAACCCCCCCGGCCAGAGTAACCCCGGGGTTACTCTGGCCTAGCCTAGAATAACCCCGGAGGGGTTATTGAGGGGTTATTCTGGCCTAGGCTAGAGTAACCCCGGGTTAATCTGGCCGGCTGTAACAGGCCAGATTCTCCTCCCCCCAGCCAGAGTAACCCCTGCCGGGCCAGGCCAGAGTAACCCCGGGGGTTAGTCCAGACGGGGGGGTTACTCTGGGCTAGCCCATACTAACCCCCGCCTGGCCAGAGTGGTAAGTTAAATGTCAGCTGAATCCAATCTCTTCTTCTTTTTAACTTCTTTTTTAAAATTCTTTTTAACTGCACAACACAATAACCTGTAACCCCGGGCTTAGTTGAGTGGTAATTTAGATGTCAGTGTAACCAGCACAGTGTAAGCTTCTGAGGGTTTCAGGTCCATGAGAAACTTGTCAGGCAATCTGAGATTCCTCTTGGTAGTGAAGAACAGGGTATGAATCCAATCTCATTAGTCAACAGACCCAAATATCAACAGTACTACGACTGACATTTATTTGGAGAGCCAAATTTTTTAAACTTGAAAGTCTTCATCTGGTGGCGTCTCTGTGAGATGTTGATGTCATCATTGTCTGGTCCCTCACGTGGTCTTTTGAGTGTCTTCTGCTTCAGGCTGTCATTTGCAGAGTCACTAGGATATCATCATGGGACTTGGGTGCCTTCCTTGGCCTGAGTCCTGTGGGTTTCTGGGTCAGGTTATAAGTGGGGTGCCCTCGGTATTGGGGCTTCCCAAGAGTAAAAGGCAGCGCCTCTGGCAACAGAAGGTGGTTCTCGCGTGTGATTGGGGAGGTATCTCTCTTAGTAGGAAAAGACAGCAGCCCCAGAAAGCAGGCCTGGGGGGTTAATCTGGCCTGGGGGGGTTATTCTAGTCTAGGCCAGAGTAACCCCGGGGTTTCTCTGGACGGGGGGTGAATGGGGGGGTTATTCTAGGCTAGGCCAGAGTAACCCCGGGGGGTTAATCTGGCCTGTTACACCCGTCAGGCATGGAATCTAGAGAAAAGCTGCAGCTGCTTAATGTCTGATGGCCATGTTGCTTTCAAAGGCACAGGGCCAGGGGAACAGGTATCCCTTGGAATCTTTTCATGTTCAGAAATAAGCATAACGAAGAATGTTTAAGTGAAGGATTTTAGCAGCCCAGCATTTAGATAGGTGAAGTTTTTCCCTGCATGAAGGGGGTGGTGGAATTTGCCTGCTAAATGGCTGTGTCTCCGGCTGTGGGGGAAGAGCACCAGTGATAAAAGTGGCAGTCCTAAAAGGGATGTCCACTCACTGATACTTCAGCTCTAATTTATAATAGAATGTGAGAATCTGCTCACCACACATGCCTATGATGCAGGCAGGGTGTGGCCTGGGGTTCCCCTAGAATTACAGCTCATCTCCAGACTACAGAGATCAGATCCCCCTGGAGAAAATGGATGCTTCGGAGGTTGGACTCTGTGGCACTGTGCCCCACTGAGGTCTCTGCCCTCCCCAGGCTCCACCCCCAAATCTCCCAGAGTTCCCCAAGCTGGATCTGGCCACCGTACACCCCCATCCCTTGCTGATGGACAGGGGGACCTGGAAGCCCTAGCTGTGGGACCCAGAGAAGCCCATTTCAATTCCATGCGGGTTCGCCTGAGAGCAGGCCCACAGCTATGGTGGGGCTTTTGGGGGGCTCTGCCCCCCTTTTAAAGGCACAGCTTCACAATAATTTTATTTATTTATTATTTTAATTTGTAGCTCTCCCTCCCCGCAACCGGGCTCAGGGCAGCTCACAAATAGGGCATAAGCCAATACATAAAAACAGATTAAAATTGCATAAAACAATCAATACAATATTACTACATTATAAGTGCTCTAGATGTTTCGGAACAAACCTCCGTAAAAAGATGGCATCTTGAAGATGGTACTCCCAAATTGGTGATGTCAGTTCCACATGGCGCTGTCGTTCTCTCCTCCCAGGGCCAGTTGGTAATGATGGTAAGGTAGTGGCGGCTCCTTCTCAAAAGCCTGGCAGAAGAGCTCCATCCTACAGGCCCTGCGGAACTGCGCAAGGTCCTGCAGGGCCCGGGTCTCTCCTGGGAGCTCATTCCACTAGGTAGGAGCTGCCACCAAGAAAGCCCTGGCCCTGGTTGCAGCCAGCCTGGCCTCCTTGGGGCCTGGGATCACCAGGAGATGTTGTGTCCCCGACCGCAGTACCCGTAAGGGAACATATGGGGAAAGCCAGTCCCTTAGGTATGTTGGACCCTGGCCATATAGGGCTTTAAAGGTAAGAACCAGCACTTTGAAGCGAATCCAGTACGCTATTGGCAGCCAGTGCAGTGCTTTCAGCACAGGCCGGATGTGGTTCCGGCCAGGGAGACCCATCAACAGCCTGGCTGCAACATTCTGCACTAGCTGCAGCTTCCGGATTTGCGACAGAGGCAGCCCCATGTAGAGAGCGTTACCGTAATCTAACCTCGAGGTGACCGTCTCATGGATCACTGTGGCCAGGTCATCACGGTCGAAGAAGGGAATCAACTGCCGAGCTAGCCGAAGATGGTAAAAGGCCGACTTAGCAGTGGCTGCCACCTGGGCCTCCATAGTTAGCGAGGAGTCCAGAAGCACTCCCAAACTCCTAACCTCCGGTGCTGGCACCAAAGGCGCCCCATCGAAGGTCGGGAGAGGGAGCCCCAACCCGGACTGCCCTGACTCAGGCCCAGGACCTCCATCTTCACCGGGTTTAGCTTCAGCTGACTCAGTCGAAGCCAACTAGCCATGGCCTGCAACGCCCGGTGCAGATCTTCTGGGCTGGAGCCCAACCGGCCGCCCAACATCAGATAGAGCTGGGTGTCTAGATAGAGCGATGGTCCACCTTCTCTTGAAAAAACCTTCTTTGGACCCGGCCGAATTGGCAAACTATTGGCCGGTGTCCAATTTGCCCTATTTGGGCAAACTTATTGAGAGGGCAGTGGTGTTACAGCTACAGGGCTTTCTGGATGACGCTTCCATCCTAGATCCTTTCCAGTCTGGCTTCCGCCCAGGGCATGGGACGGAGACAGTACTGGTCACTCTTACTGACGACCTCCGAAGGCATCTGGATCGAGGCGGCGTGGCAGCACTGTAGTTGTTAGATCTGTCGGCCATGTTCAATATGGTTGACCACCAGTTGCTGACCCACTGCCTCGCTGACATGGGGATTTCTCCTGTAAATGCTTTTTTCAATCATTTAAAAACATTTTTAAAGGTGTGTGCTCCTTTAAGCAGAGTGGGGTGCTGTAGCTGACTAATTCCTGCACCGAGAAAGGGGGTTGGAGTAGGGGACCTCTAGGATCCCTTCTAACTCAAGAAACTGGTCTCCTTTAAGAGAGTTTTTATGCCTAAGTGTTAGCTTTCTTGACTATAGAAGTCAACACCCCCACCTGCCAACTTGTTCTCAGAATTGTTGCTTCTTCTTGCCAGTTGAGATGCTAGTAGTGAGTAGAATAGCCAGCTAGGTTTTTTGTTTCAGTTTGCATTCCTTGCCGTATACATTCTTTCCCCTATGTGTTGTTTGGCCTTTGTTTTTGTAAATAAGGTTTTATGTGTTTTTCTACAAATTGGAGTTAGTTTACTGGCCAAACCCAGGTACGTATTTCCAGTGCCATGCCTACCACCTACCAGGAAATTTATTCCCCCCCCCACCTTCTCAGCCTGCTATTGTTACACTCTGGAGCTAAGATTTGCAGAAGCCTCTGTGTTTTGATTTTGAAAGGCTTGATTCCATAGTAGCTGAGTTATAATCCTCAGAATTCTGGCTTTTTCCTCCTGCCCCACCAGAACTTCAGCCCCACCAGAAAAATTTTTGCCCCACAGTCCACAAAATCCTGACTACTGACCTGCCTGAGAGAAAGTCACATTGAATGCACTGAAGACATCAGCCTGGCCTAGGGCTGCAGACTGTCCTCTAGCAGGGCCCTCATGTGGCAGGGCTTCAGCTACCCGTTTCCACACATTAACAGAAGAAGTGATCTGTGACTCATGAAAGCTCATACTGAAATAAATACCTTCAGTCTTTAACGTGCCACTGGACTTTTGTTTTATGCATTTAACAGCTGCCAAGCAGAAAATTGGTACATGACCTTAAGATGGAGGTCAAGCAGTGGGAAAGGCATTACTGGCTAAATTCTTGCTAAATTCTGAAGTTAAAGGCTTCAGAGCCATATCAGGGGGAAAAATATTACCAGTGCTAGCCCGAACTTCATTCTGTGTTCTTGTAAATCTTTTGGACAGAGCAGAAGACCTTTCAGCAGCACCTACAGGGATATCAGAAGTTGCCTCGCGCTGAACTTTCATGCCCAGTATTGTCTACTCTGACAGGCAGCAGATTTCTGCTGTCACACATAGAAGTCTTTTCTAAATCCTGTCCCTAGAGGTGCCAGGGACTGAACCGAGGTCTTCTGCATTCCAAGGCTATGCACCACCATTGTCTCGATAGAGCACAACTGGCTACCATGGGAATGGGCATCCTGAAAACACTAGAAGCCCCCCCCCCCCGCTGCCGCCAGAGAAGCTGGCCAGGGGATCTTGGCCAATCAGTTTCTCAGCCTAACCTACTTCACAGCATTGCTGTGAGGATAAAACAGAGGAGGCAGGAAGAACGATGTTGTAAACCGCTTTGGGTCCCCATTGGGAAGCATGGTATATGTATCTAAAGAAAGAAAGAGGCACCCCAGTCTCCTCCGGTTACCTCTGGGCTGATTTCTGTAGTGGGGGGGGAACCCTAATGTGTTTCCCTCTGATTCTGTTCCTATGTCTTTAACAGCTGTCAAAGTCAGAAGGAATCAGCATCATTTCATTTCACTTTGGGGGAATCTCCACCTGCTTCTACTGTGCCTGTTAAGGCAGAATTGCCTACTGACCAGAAGAGAACTGGGGTGTTCCTCCTGTATCTTTATAAGAAGGCTCCTTGAGTGAACACATATTTCGAACGTATAAAATTTGTGGACAACAGGAGCCCCCAAGGGAGGTTTTGCATCGCCTGGTGCTAAACACCACCAGCAGCTGATTGCTACAGACCTGCCTCCTGACAAGAGGACAGCGATTAGGGCCAGGCTGAAAGCTGGGATCCCTATGTTAAAGGCATAAGCATTCAGCACCCCCCCCCCAAAAAAAAGTTGGCAACAATAACTAATAATAAACAAAAATTAACTTGAAGGTGATTCTGCACTCCTGTCCCTCACCTTTGGAGATCCGTGGCTTTTTGGAAAACTAAGCCACTGAGATGGCAGAAATTACTAGGTTTGCCAAACACACCTGGAGAAAAATGTCCTGTTCATACTATACAAGTTTAATGTGTGGAAGTGGGCAGGTAACGCTTTCCATGGCATAGTGGTAAATCAGCTGGTAAATAACATCCCATTAAAACTCTAGTAAAGGATAGGATATTTTTCTCCAGGGCTGTTGGCAGCCTTCAAAACTACAGGTGGATGTGGAACAGGAAAATCTGCCTAACTAGCCAGCTGCCAGGACATTAGCCCTTTAAAAGAAGCTTCAAGGGTTCCAATTCGAAACTTACTCAAGCCTGGGGCAGGAATCAACTAAGCTGCTCTCCCTGCTGGGTACAAGGCCAGCTAGTCTGGAGACTGCAGCTGTTGGCATAACAGTGGCTATAGTAGCGTTATAAGGCAATGGGTTTGGTTAGTTCTGGTGTCTTCGCAGTTTAGCTCTTAGATGCCTCTTCTGGCCCCATTGTTTGTACAAGGTCAAGGCAGATTTCCCAGGGCTGCTGTTAAACATTGCAGAGCTTTTGGACTACCCAGCAAAATGGAGAGTGATCATTAGGATATATAATAGTAAACTGGCTTCAACTTACTAGTTGATCCTGGTCTTTATGTCCTGCTCTTTATGTCCCTGCCTGTAGCAGTCAGGTGAGTGGCAACTGGAATGGAGGTTTTTTTTGGCAGTGGTGCCTGGCCGCTGACATTCTCTCCCCCTTGAAGTTGGCCTGCCAGCAGTATTTATTTCCTTTAGGTGTCGGGCAAAAAATAAATAAATCATTTTACCCAGGGTTTTTTTTTAACTGAAGCATAGCATCTGTTTTCTAGTTGTTTCTGTGGTCTTATTTGAGTCTGATGACTGTTCTATGAATATCATTTTAGGTGGTTCAGTATTTACCTTATGCTGTTTTAAGGGCTTGATTGGGTTGCTGTACTGTTTAGCTGTGAGCTAAAAGAGAGGTGTTCGTTTTGGATTTTTGCATACCTGGGAAATCCCTATTTATGTAGAGACCCCCCCCTACATTTTGGAGAGGTGGCACATAAATTTTCTAAATGAATAATCAACAGAGTAGGGGTCTCTACCTACTTGGAGACTTTCCAGGGATGCAAACAATTAACCAAAAGGAAATTAGGACTGAAGAATGCTCTAGAAGGGTCAGAATGCTGAAAGCGACTGAGTGTCTATAAAAAGGAGGGGGAGGGGAAATCTACCTGCCAAGTCCTATGCTATGCTGGAGGGGAGGGGGGAGTGTTCTAGGTGTTCTCCTTCCAGGGCATCCACCTTGTATAAATGACAAGGTCTGGTGAGTTTGGGGTAGCCTGGCCTATCCAGGTCAGGGTATAAGCAATCTCGGTGGTAGAAATTTCTGTCAAGCCACAGGTGACTTAACAGCAATCCCGTAGGGTTTTTGAAGGCAAGAGATGTTCAGAGGTAGTTTGCCATTGCCTGCCTCTGCATAGCAACCCTGAACTTCTTTGTGCTGGAAAATTTGGTGAAAGTAGATAGATGTTCAGAGCTTGCAATGAATGGGTCTTTGTTCACTAGAGAAGTAGGCCTATTCTTTTTTTTTTCTTCAACATTTTTATTGAAGTTTTAATATTTTCATACAACTGTTAAGGTAAGTTAAAACCACTTCAATTTTTACAGAAATTATTAAGTATGATTAACATCATAGATTATACATCGAGCACTTAGAACAAATTAAACAGTCAACATTTATCTAACTAAGAAAGTATGTTGAAACGTCATTTTGTTTCGGAAGATAAGAGCTAAATTAGTGAAACTAGTAAACTTTAAGGTTTAGAAAATCAATTGGTAGTACTATGCAATACGTAAGAGTTTGTACTGTTAAAGTATAATGTTATCTGTAGTTTGGTATACCACTGTGTCCTGACTAGAGCTAACTTTACTTTACGTCTTCCCTCAGAACCATTTGATGTATTCCTTCCAGGATGAAGGTATAAATTGTTCTTTTTCCAAGAAGGTAAGGATAGGAAACCACTTTGCACTGAACTTCATATTAGGCTGGCCTGTTTTTGCGGTGTTAATTTTCCCGGTAATGCTTTCCATTATGTATTGGTCCCATAGTTTTTGGAACCAATCCTGGATAGTGGGTGGATTAGGGTTTTTCCATTTGGAAGCTAATGAAGTCCTTGCCGCATAGAGCATTGTTTTTAATATACTTTTAGAATGGTCAACATTTTCCGGCCAAATGTCTAACATTAAATTTTCAGGAGTATATGTGAGTTCAATGTCAAGAATTTGTTTTATTTTTTGTAGGACTTCCATCCAGAAGGGGCGAATTTCATTACATAGCCACCAACAGTGTGCGAACGTGCCAATTTGTCCGCAGCCCTTCCAACATAACGGTGAGTATTTTGTGGATATTCTTGCTAAGATATGGGGGGGTAAAGTACCACCTTGTGTTTATTTTAAGTCTGTGAAAATCTAGTGAGTGAGATCTGGAATCTGAAATGCTGGATTTCCATATCTTAGTCTAAGTTGGGTCATCTAATGTCATCGAGCAATCTTCTTGCCACTGATGTTGGTATGAGAGTTTGGAAGTGTCTAGTGTGTCAAGTAGCATTTTGTAGGTATGAGATATCAAACCTCTATTTTGGTCATTAAATTGTTTAATGATAAACTCAAACTTGGTGAGCGGTTGGGTCATAGCTTGTCTAAATTTACCATGTGTTATCGCGTGTTGAAGTTGCAGGTATGTGTACCATGGAATTTTGAATTTAAGTTTTGTTTCCAATATGGTTTTTGGATAGAGACCATCTTTGGTTAGTATGTCGCAGAATCTAGAAAGGTGTGCTTTCTCCCAGTGTGCAGCTAGGTTTTGCGTTACAGTATTTTGGAACCATAACCGGGAAGAAATGGTGGTATATCTGGACGTGGCCGGGAGTAGTTTTCGTTTGATTATGTTCCAGTATTGTATGGAAGGATGTATGATTTTATTTTGTTTGAGGTGGGTGCTTGTTTTGTTGTTAGAGCCCCATATTAGGGTGTCCATAGTCGGGACTTCAGATAAATCCGCTGTTAATTTTACCCAAGGAGGAAGATTATTAGTTCTCTGCATTCTGATTACATTTGTTATTAGGATTGCCTTGTAGTACGTGGAGAGGTCTAAGGAGGCCTATTCTTTCTATGTAAAAATCTTTATTTCTAAAGAGAAAGGTACATGGGAAATCTACAAAACAACAAACACTTAAGACTACATCCTTACTTTTACAAGTACAACAACAGTCTGTCTGACCACATGGTTGGTAACGGAGATTCTTCTTTCTTCTTGACCCTAGAAGGAAATCACTTGAATTCATTAACCAATGATTGTTAGTAAATAGGCTCCAGTTTCCCGGGCTTTCTTCCCATTGGCTTTCTGCCAGGTTCCTTTCCAGGTCAGTCTAAACAATAGCACACAAGGTAAACACCTGAACCCTCTAATGACTGAATTTAGACCTTTCGACACACGTATTTCCAACACTTTGGTGGTCTCCCATCCAAGTCCTAAGCAAGGGCTGACCCTGCTCAGGTTCCGAGATCTGATGAGATCGGGCTAGCCGGGGACATCCGGGTCAGGGCATAGCAGTGGATGCCCCACTTGAAGTTCTTCTTAATGCTTATTTCCTTTCTTAGCCCAAGAATTGCCAATATTTTTTGTAGGACTTCCATCCAGGGCAATATAATGTGCAGGGCAATATTCCAGCAAATATGATGTGCAGGGCAATATTCCAGCATTAAGGTCTAGGACTGCCTTTTACAATTAAGTCTGAAGACCATGAGTTGGGTACCCAAGTGCCAAGTTTCCATGTGAGGACCAAATAAGAGAGCCAGTTTGGTGTAGTGGTTAAGTGTGCGGACTCTAATCTGGGAGAACCGGGTTTGATTCCCCACTCCTGCACCTGCTGATGTGACCTTGGGTCAGTCACAAGCTCTGGCACAGCTGTCCTTGAAAAAGAGCAGTTTGTGTCAGAGTTCTCTCAGCCCCACCCACCTCATAGGGTGTCTGTTGTGGGGAGGGGAAGGGAAAGGAGTTTGTAAGCCGCTCTGAGACTCCCAAGTGAAGGGCGGGGTATAAATCCAATCTCTTCTTCTTCAAATCATAACATTTGCAGGATCCGTAACGTCTCCAATGGTTGAGTGGTTTTCACAGGCCAAGCAGTTCAATGAATGCTTGAGTAAGAGGCCTGTTGGTGCCAAAGAGAAGAGGTGGTCTATGTCGCTCTTATTAGGGAGATTTACAGAACAATCTGAAGAAGACTTTCTTGGGAGTAAGTCCCATTGACTAAAATGAGACTGACTTCTGAGTAGACCTGCTCAGGATTGCTCGCTGAGTGCTGTTTCAGACCTGTGTTTGATGTGCAGGGTGAACAGCGATTGCTTCTGTGTGCCGGTGCAATGATTTATTAATTTTTTTGGCTCTCCACAAAAAAGTAACATGGTTAAGTAAGGGCAAGCTGGCTGGTGAGTTTTTTGTTGGTGAGTGAGTTTAGACTCTTGCAAGACATGGCTCTTGGGCAATATCATATGAAGGAGGCTCTTTAATCACATCGCTGACAGGCACAGTTCTTGTGGATTGTGTAATTACAGCAAGTAGTTCTTCCTTCAGGTTCAGGAATGTCCTGAAGGTGTTACTTTTCTTTTTCTAGTGATGCTTTGTGCAGTATAAATTATAGCCTGACAAGAAGGGGAAAGAATAAATGTGAAGTTTTCCTCATCTCCAAAATTTGTAACTCCAGGATACTATGGGATGAGTGACCTCACCTTCCCTCTCCTCCGATAGGCCACAGTCCTGCCTCTAGGAGCATGGGGGGTTGTTTCTTACAAAGTAATATTTTTCTGTATGTCTAAGAAGTCTGCAGACAGACACAAGATTGCTACCATTACAGACTTTCTCTTGTTTCCCTCAGGAGGAAGCAAGCAGGGAGAGGTTTGGAAGCTTTCCCTCTAACAGCTAAATGCACCCCTCCAGGATTCTAGTAATAGTTTGAGCAGCCGGATTTTCTCATCTTCCACCTTCCCTCAACGAATTCTCAATGCTTCCCGGGGCATGTTAAGAACATAAGAAGGGCCCTGCTGGATCAGACCATCTAGGCTAGGGTTGCCGGCCTGGAGATCTCCCGCTCTTACAACTGCTCTCCAGCTGACAGAGATCAGCACCCCTGGAGAAGATGGCTGCCTTGCAGGGTGGACTCTGTGGCATTGGACCATGCTGAGGCCCCTCCCCTCCCCAAACCCCACCCTCTCCCAGCTCCACCCCCAAAGTCTCCAGGCATTTCCCAACCCAGGACTGGCAAGCCTAATCTAGGCCAGCCAGTTCCTCTGGAGGGCCAGTTCCTCTGGAGGGCAAGCCTAATCTAGGCCAGCCCCCTGCCTCACACAAGGGCCAGCCAGTTCCTCTGGAGGGCCAGCGACAGGGCAGAGAGTCTGAGGCCTTCTCCTGATGCTGCTTCCTGGCACTGGCATTCAGATGTTTACTGCCTCTGAATGTGGAGGTTCCCTTTAGTCACCATGGCTAGTAGTCACTGATAGACCTCTCCTCCAGGAGTCTGTCTAAGGCCCTTTCAAAGCCATTACTTAGGGTTGCCAAATCTTCTTCCCCCCGCGGCGGGGGAGCGTCGCCGCGGTCCGGGAGTCGTCCCGAGGTGCGCGCGTGCGCCGGCAGCACGTCGCCGGAAGTGACGGGCGACGTGCTGACGTTGGGGGCGTGGCTGAGTTTGTCGGAGGGGAAAACCATATGAAATACATTCATTCATTCATATTTATAGCCTGCCCTTCCCATGAGTGGGCTCAGGGTGAGTAACAACATTTCAACAGTACAATAAATAATTTAAAACATTTAAACCTTGTAATCAGGGCTTTTTTTGTAGAAAAAGCCCAGCAGGAACTCATTAGCATATCAGGCCACACCCAACAGCAGAAATGTATTAGCATATCAGGCCACACCCCTGACAGCACAGGGCATTAGCATATCAGGCCACACCCCTGTGTTACCAGAAGTGTGCTCATCCAGCCACACCCACCTTTTGCTTCTTATTCTGTTTACCTTGTTTGTTGTCAAAACCCAGGGCCTTTTTTTGTAGCAGGAACTCCTTTCCATGCTAGGCCACACAGCCATAATGTAGCCAATCCTAATGAGTTTCTGCTGTTGGGTGTGGCCTATTATGCTAATGAGTCCCTGCTGGGCGTGGCCAACTCAGGAGTCAGCCGGAACTCCATTCCTCTGCGTTCCTGCCCCCAAATAGCCCTGCCCGTAATATACATTAAAATGGCGATCACAATTCAGACCAGAAGATTAGCTGGTTGCGAGAGATTCCCTGGCCCATTGGTAACATGTTAATAGGTAAAGGTAAAAGTTTCCCTTGCTCGAAAGCTAGTCAAATCTGTCTCTAGGGGGTGGTGCTCATCTCCCTTTCCAAGTCAAAGAGCCAGCGCTGTCCGAAGACATTTCCGTGGTCATGTGGCCGGCATGACTAAACACCGAGGCACACAGGATGCTGTTCCCTTCCCACCAAAGCGGTAACTGTTTATCTACTTGCAGTTTCTTGCTTTCGAACTGCTAGGCTGGCAGATGCTGGGGCTAGAGACGGGAGCTCACTCCGTCATGCGGCACTCGGGTCTCGAACTGCTGACCTTCCGGTCTGCAGCTCAGCGCCTTAACCTCTGAGCCGCCATTATTGTGTTAAATAATGTTTGCATTTAGGAATGTTTGAAATAAATGCATCCACAGCTATCGAAAGCAATTACAAGCTGTAGGATGGGGATCCTTCCATAGAGACTAACAATGTACACATATTGGGATATTTAAAAGCGGCAAAGTGTTGTAATGCTAACTTCAGACTTGAGTGTCAAGAGAAAACTCCCCTTTGGCAGAAAAGATGAATATTGTACAAAAGTAGGTAAATACTCTGCCAATATGTTGTGATGTTTACATTACAGGATACTGTAATTTGTCCATTTGGTTTTAGTGCTTCATAAGCTAGATGAATTAAACACACTTGCGGTAGGGAAGAGCCAGAGTCCAGGAGCACCCGGAAGAGTAACAAGGTTTGTGGCTGGATTTGAGCTTTTGTGAGTCACTCTGGCTCCCTTCTTTTTACCTGAAGAACTGAGTGGTGGTTCACGAAAGCTTTATCCCCTGCCACAAAATTTGTTAGTCTTTCAGGTGCTCCTGGACTCTTGCTCTTTTCTACTGCTACAGACAGACTAACGCAGCTACCTATCTTGATCTAAGCACAATTGATCAGTTTAAAAGTGAGTTTAAAAACAGAGAAGCAAATCTAAATATATATATATATATTTGAATGGAAGTATCTACAAAAAAATACTACTGGCAGGCACTGTCTTCAAAGTCAATGGTTCTATTCTGCTGTACCCCTCAGCCAAGTCTCGGGGTCTTCCTTGGGGGAAAATCTCCTGCGGCCGAAGGAAGGCTTCAGAATTTGGCTGAACAGAACAGTGGGATTCAAGCTGCTCCTTCTTCATTTGGTCGATGGAATTCTGTATCCAAAGTGCTGCCTACTATGATTCATGCATTGGCTAAAACAAAATGCTTATACATATGTAGGCTTAGGTGGACTTAACTGGCTGATAGTGCAATCCTATGCAGAGTTACTTCACCTACAGTGGAGTAACTCTGCATTAGGATTGCACTGTAAAATCCATACTTAATCCTGACAAGATAGAGGTTCTCTGGGTGATGAGAAAGGCAGACCAGGGACTTCAGAGCTCCCTGTCTTGGATTGGGTTATGCTCCCCTTGAAAAGGAAGGTTTATAGCTTGTCCTCACCCCACTGCCCCACTGCCCCTTGTATGGGGGGGATCTGACCTTCAGCTCCAAGCCTCTCTCTGTAGGCCCGGAAGCCTCCTAGTCTGTATAGGGCTGGCCACCCGCTGCAATCTCCTCATGGTTGTTGGACCCAGTAGAGCTCTGCTGGGTTTTTCCAGTGCAGCCAGGGGCTGGCTGCGGAAATGACCCAAAGCCTCGAGTCTGCCAGCGCCCACAGGGGCCCATGTCAGTCCCATGCCTGGAGCCTCAGGTGGGAGAGGCCTGCCACAAGTCTCGCACTGACAGCGGCTTGTGGTGCTGTAGATGTTTCTGCCCTTGGCCAGTCCCAATGACTGGAACCTCAGGTGGGAGAGGCTTGTCTTAATGGTTTCTTTTTATTTTCTTAAGGCTGGCGATGGGGCCTTTCTTCAAGGCTTTTCTGTCTTCTGTACCAGTAAGGCAAGAGTCTCCAAGAAAGCGGAGCAAGGCTCAAGCATCCTGCTGGAGCAGCAGGGCTCTTGAAACTGGAGGGTCAGCCTTTTATAGTACCAAACAAATGAACAAACATAACACACACAACACACACAAACTTACATAATGGGGTAACTCTTTTACATCATTATTTTATCTATTTAAGTACCTCATACATATCTAGTTGTCTATCCTATTTTAACCTTATTACAAGATATACTCTTTGCATATCTATGAGTATACAATTCATAATGTCAAGTATTTTAGCTATTATCTGAACTTTTTGTTATAATCTTCAGTCAGATATTTAAATGTTTGAGTATATCATTCATAATTTCTTCTGATTTAAGCTTTTTTATCTCAACAATACAAAGATTCTACTCAGTTACACAGACTCAATTTTTTTAACAATTGTAATCAACTGGACAATTGGACAATCATAGGGTTTCCCTAACCAATGTCATTAATAAAATTTCATCCTCTTCTTCCTTTTCTGGTTTTTTCTCTTCAGTAAAGTCTTAGTTCTATGTCTTTTTCCCTTGTATGTAGAAAAGCTTTATTTTGAACATCTGTGTTCCATACTTGAAGTAGTTGAAGATTCCATGAACTCTTTTGTTTCTTCCCTCTGAGATGTTGCATCTTTTACAGCTTTCACAGCATTGGAGATTTCATCATTTATCACTTTTTTGGTACTTCTCATATGTACTTTTATGGGTACTTTATCCCTCTTTTTAGATGCAGAATTCATTCTGTGGGTCAAGTCAATTTGGTTGTGATCTTGCTCCATATCTTCAATTTGCTCCTGAATTTCCTTCATTTTGATTGTAGTTTCTAATGGTAATATCCCCCTTTTATTTTGCATTGGATCTACAGTTTCTTTAATTATCAGTTTAACAGTGGAAGTAATTGTATCATAAATTATAAGTTTCAGACCCTCCCAAGTAAACTGTCACAGTAATGTCTGCTGACACCCCCCCCCCCCATGGCTGAAAATGCAACCCCTGGCACCTTTTCAACTCCTTCTGTGCCCGCCAACAGTATCTAAAAACAGAGAATCACCAAAATTATTTTTTCCAAGACCTGAAAAACAGACCTCTAAAATGTACAAAACAATAGCTGTTGTAGTCATATTAAAAGGAAACCAAGAAGTTTACAACAGTAAGTCGTGGATCTTATCAATTGTTTACCTTACAGTACAATACATTCTGAGCAGTGTAATTTATAGTTTCAACAAATAAAGCAAAATATGTTGTAAGAAAGTGGGAGGAAAGTAAGTTCAAAATAAAGCCTTTCTTTCTTCTTTCTTTCTTAAACAATTTATAATCCTTTTAATGAGATGTAGTAGTCTTTTAAAGAGTCTTTGTATAATTCCAGATAGTTTGGTTATCGTCCAAAAAATACAAATGTATTCCTGCTTCGATGCTGTTTAAAATCAAGCAGATAGATTTCCTTCGAAGTTTATATTCCAGAAAGTAACCCAGACAACAGCTTTTCTTTTCTTCTTTACACTGGAGAGCGTTTAAAGACTGTTTTTCACTAAGCTCTTTTCCTAGCCAGCTGAAGAGGGAAGGAGGGGGGAGGGGAGGAATTTCCCACCCCTCCTTTCCTTGTCCTTTTAAAATTTAAAGGGGCTTGCTCAAAAAATCGACAGTCCTTAATATTGTTGCTTGGCTGTACTCACGGTGATGTTCATCACTGGTATTATGGATGAGGTTCTTTCTTCTTCCCCTCCATCTGGGTGTTCACAGCTCTGCACTCACGGCTGCCATGAGTGCTCGAGTCTTGCTTTCTAGGGCGATCCTGGACCCTTTCTCACTGGCTGGCGCAAGTGGAAGGCCCGGATCAAGCCCCCCGCTTGGGCTTCCCTTCGAGGAGACCCAATGGAGCTCGGGATCCCCTGGGACCCCTCTATAGACTCTTTGTGGGAGCTTGTCCCAGAGCTGACTGTTGCTGCTGTGCCGCCCCTTCCCTCCAATAATTTGAATGTTTGGTTGGTATCCCGAGGGATGGAGCAAGGAAGGACAGGTATTGAGATAAAGAATTCACACACAGAGACGTGGGATCTCCGTGGAAGGCAGCTTCAGGTGAATTGTTGTGTAAGAACAAAGTATGGTCTCACTCAGGGAACAACCTTATATCTATCTGCCAATAATGGCCTGTGGGATAGTGTGGTTTAGAAATAAATAAAAATAGGCATGGCTTGGCTGTGGGGCTAGTGGACCATTCTGAGAGTTGGAACTCAGTGCATCACCCCCAGTCCCTCAGAGTAGCACTGCAAGAAAATGAGCATGTGGGGATGTAGGTATAAACCATGTGATCCTTTGGAGACCGGAAACCTTGGCCTTTTGTTTTTGTTAACGGACCATGCGCTGTGTGGCGTTAACAATTTTCTCATGGCACCAACACTGGGTTCAACAGCTGTCTCAAATGCAGTTAGTCACTGGCTAGTATGAAAGACTGTCTGCGAGTGGATTCAGATGACTTTCAACCATTTAAAGCTTACTGCATGGTGCTTGTATTGTCAATGGAGATAATCTGCAGTTGAAATCCAGTGTAAACTCTCCCATTTCCTGGATTTCCAGTTGTCAAAGAGGTGGTAATGTTGTGCTTAATTGTGCAGGTTGAAAGTGGCTTCCTTCCTGTGGAGGCTCCAAGCAATAAGCTTTCAAGTGGATCTTGATCGTCTGAATAATCATTTTTGGTACCTCAGACAGTGCATATCATTAGACCCGTTACACATCCCTTACTCCAGAATACCACGGTTTAGCACTATGGTACCTTTGGACAGTTGTGACTGGGCAGGGTTTTTTGGTAGGCAATAGCCTACTTTGCTATATGTGTGAACAGGAGAAAAAAAAAGACAAATACATGTGGGTTTGAGGTACAATGGGGAATGAATTAAAGCAGGGCTCTTTTCGTAGAAAAAGCCCAGCAGGAACTCATTAGCATAATAGCCCACACCCAACACCAGAAACTCATTAGCATATTAGGCCCGCCCCTGCAAGCACAGCTCATTAGCACGTTAGGACGCACCCCCATGTTACCAGAAGTGTGGTTATCCAGCCACACCCACCTTTTGCTTGTTATTCCGTTTACCTTGTTTGTTGTCAAAACCCAGGGCTTTTTTTTATAGCAGGAACCCTTTGCACGTTAGGCCACACATCCCTAATGTAGCCAATCCTAATGGGTTTATTTGAAATCAAGTCCTAGTTGGTATTATTATCAGACATTTGAGACTGGATTCCAAAAATAGTAGGACAGTACCTTTTAATTATGGGTAATTAAAATGTCACAAAACATTGAGCAAGCTTCTGATTTGCCAAGAACTCTTCACTAGACTTGCTCACTGTATGTTCCTGATATTTTGCTGCGGTGGCTCAAGTGGTTAAGACGCTGAACTGCAGGCTGTGGAAGGTCAGTAGTTCAGCAGTTCAAGACCCGAGTTGCCGCATGACGGAGTGAGCTCCCGTCTCTAGTTCCAGCTCCTGCCAACCTAGCAGTTCGAAAGCAAGAAATTGCAAGTAGATAAATAGGGACCACTTCGGTGGGAAGGTAACAGCGTTCCGTGCGCCTTGGTGTTTAGTTATGCCGGCCACATGACCACAGAAAAGTCTTCGGACAGGGCTGGCTCTTCGGCTTTGAAACGGAGATGAGCACCGCAGCCCTAGAGTCGGACTCGACTGGCTTTCGAGCAAGGGAACCTTTACTTTTAATTTGTTAAACATATTTCTTTAGATGATATACACCTGCATAAAATTTCAGGCTTGCAGTCTTAACCTGTAAATGTTTTTAGTCCCTTTACTAGCAATACAATGGATGAAAGTGAAATTGTAGTTACAGACTTGGCCCTCCATCCTAGTTCCTTCACTGTAATGTATGTATATTATCTGCTACAAGTAGGCTTGCATAAGTCTCCCTACATGATGAAGAATCTTGGGGAAATCAGGTGAAATTCATGTGAGCTGTACATGTAGACTCTTCTGTTTGTTCCAATGAACATGGGGTGTTCAGTGGTACAATTTACTAAATAATCCCACTCCACAAAAGCACATTCATGACACTCTTATGGAACATCTAACTAGGGCTTACACTGCTTGCATTAGAACAAACCAAGTCCAGTGGTACCTTTAAGACCAACAGAGTTTAATTCTGGGTACAAGCTTTCGTGTTTGTGCACACCAACGAAGTTTAGGCTTATCCCCAGAATAGAACTTGGTTCGTCTTCAAGGTGCCACTGGACTCAAACCTTGTTCTGTTGCTTTGGACCAATCTTGCGACCCCCCTGAATCAATATTGCTTCCAGTGCCATCCTAAGCAGATTTATACCCTCTTCAACCCCATTGAAGGCAATGGCCTTAGTAGGGTACCCCTCTGCTCAAGCACACAAAAATATCCTTTCTATTTTGGACAGGTCAAACCCAGTGTTCCCTCTGAGCTGAGTTAGTGTGAGCTGCTGCTGTTGTCAGTCGCCCAGTCAAGTCCGACTCACAACCCCATGGACGACTTCATGCCAGGCCCTCCTGTCTTCCGCCGGAGTTTGCTCGTTGCATCGATGACACTGTCCAACCATCTCATCCTTTGCTGTCCCCGTCTTCTTTCACCTTCAGTCTTTCCCAACATCGGGGTCTTCTCCAGTGAGGGCTCCCTTCTCATTTGGTGGCCAAAGTGTTTGAGCTTCAGCTTCAGTATGTGAGCTAGCGCGGTTTTTTAGCCTCTGGCTCACACGTTTCTGCCTAAGCTCAGGGAGGATGGCTCCAGAGCAAACTCATTGATGAAGGAGCCAAATGGCTCGCTCACCGCTTTAATGCCAGGAGCTCACAAAGTAGAATTTTTGCTCACAGCTTAGAGGGAGCACTGGACTCAAACCCTTCCCAGGCGTTCTTTAAAGCAAACTTTTGAAGTGTGTTTCTGTATCTGTGAACAGGGTGGTTAGAAATTATTCGGGAGGCGCAGTGATTCGACCGTCCCTCACTAGTTGCTGGTTTTTAATACTGGCGTTGCTGGGATCAGGCGGTGTCTCTGTAGGGCTGCTCTCTCCCATTCATGACTGAAATACGTGATTTTAAACCCTTTCACCCGCACCCGCACCCCCCTCGGGAGCGGGAGGGAATTCCTTCCCGTGAGGTAAACTGGAGGCGAATTCTCTCTCTCTCCCCCCCCCCCCGAGGAGATCAGGCGGTGTCTCTGTAGGGCTGCTCTCTCCCATTCATGACTGAAATACGTGATTTTAAACCCTTTCACCCGCACCCGCACCCCCCTCGGGAGCGGGAGGGAATTCCTTCCCGTGAGGTAAACTGGAGGCGAATTCTCTCTCTCTCCCCCCCCCCCAGAGGA
>NW_015173777.1:85082-129060 GCF_001447785.1 Gekko japonicus
ATCTCTTCATCCGTTTTCGGGCAGCAGCGGCGAAGAATCGGGGCCCCCCCCCCACACACACCCCTTCCGAGCCGCCTTCTGCGGGGTTTCTTGCTTTGTTTAGCCAAAGGGTTTTCAAAAGTTGACTTCGTTTCCGAACCGGTCGACGCTTCCCTTGGCCCTGCTTTCCTCGGCGGGGCGGTGGGGGGGCATTCGGGAGGGCCCCCTCAAGGAGCTATTTCTCTTCTCCACCACCGCACAAAAAACCCACCCACCCCCCTTCCCTAGTTTTCTTCTTTTGCGGCTTTCTTATTTTTTTTTTCTGGGGGGGGAGGAGGAGGGGGGGTTGTTTACATCCTGCGGTGCGGCGCTGTTGACCCGTGTTCCCTCTAAGCTGAGTGAGTGTGAGCCAGCTCACAGTTTTTCAGCCTCCGGCACACACATTTTTGTCTCCGCTCAGGAAGGACGGCTCCAGAGCAAACCGATTTATGCAGTAGCCCAATGGCTCGCTCACCACTTTAGTGCCAGGAGCTCACAAAGAAGAATTTTTGCTCACGAGACTCCACAGCTTAGAGGGAGCATCGCTGTTGACCCAGAGCTAAGTCTGGTTAAGTCCAGCGGGACGTGATCGCTAGTCGGGGGTTGGAATTTCTAACTAACCCCCCCCACACACACACACACGTAGTAGAGGTTCTCTGCACGCTCCATTCACGCCTTCTCGCCCTCGTAATTCTCCTGCCGCAGCCTTCCTCCCTGCGCTCTCCCGCTAGGAATCTTGCATTATTTTCCGCCTCGGCCCCCAGATGAGGTTTGTATTTTCCTCCTCAACCACCAAATGAGATTTGTGCCCATTCCATTCCAGTGGCTGTTCCATCCTTATTCTGTTTTCCTCCCTCCCCCAAAACGCAGTCCTCAATCACGTTTTTTGGTGAGTTAATCCTTTGCTTTATTTTTCCTCTGCATTCCTCAGTTTTTAACAGCGATGCTTCCCGGCCTCTCCCATCTGCTGCCTTCCCCTAGCTGCTTACTTTGTTTGCCGCTGGGTTTTTTTTGTCTTTCCCCCATGTTGCCCTCAACTCTCCTTCTTTGAGTATGTTTTTGGCCCACTCAGTGGTGTTAATTCTTCAGTCTTATTTACATCTCTGAAAACAGATTGGCTATTTTTTGCTTGCATGGTTCTTTTCTCCCTTGGGTTCTGTTTTGACACTGATACTTTCTGCTGTTCCCTTCCAGTTCTCGGCTGTCCCATCTTTAGACTACTTTCTGCACCAATTTTTCTAGTTGTGTTTTGGATTTTTCACCTGGCATACTAATATTTTTCTTTCTGCTTTGTCATTGTTTTTCCACTGGATCTTCACAGTTTTTCTCCACTCCCTCCATTTTCATTTAATTCTGTGGCCGTTCTGTTCTTCCTCAATTTTATCTATATCTATGTCTTTTCTTTTCTTTTTGCTTTGTATTAATCTCTGTGTATTACTTTGTTTAGTTTATTCTCTGCTTCCTCTTCCTTCTTTCCAAAGATGCACGTTTTCATGTTTGTAGTTTTTTCCTTTGCATCACCTCTCTTCCAAAAGTGTGTCAACTTAGTCTTTTCCCTTTGTTCTGCTTTCTCAGTAAAAAGTTCTTTGCTCCCTTTTATCTAGTTTTTTTCTCCTCTGCTGTTGTCATGTATATACATTCTGTTTGTGTGTGTGTGTGTGTGTGTGCATTTTGGGGAAGGTGGTTAGAAAAACTCGATCACCATTTTCATTATTTTTGGTTGAATTTCTTCATGGGGAATTTAAATCAAATTGAAAAACAGAGGAAAGATACATTTTTATTCAAACTGAACCCTGTTGTTGGTATGTAAGTTAGGGATCCCCATCACTGTTCAGTTCCCTATGCAAGTAACTGCTTTGAGAAGAGAACCTGTTAATTGAGTTATTAGCTGGAGTTGATGGGTTTAACAAGAAAATGTTGGGACAGACCATCTGTGGGGAGAACGTATTCAGCCTTCTAACTAATTTACTAGCCTGCAGTCAGACTTAAAAGAATACTTGCCTAAGAGACATTTCTGAGGTTTGTTGGGTTGTTCCTTCAAGTCTGAATGAAAGTAAATGTCTGCTGTTAAAAAATGGCGAGCTGTTTCTTTCAAAGGATGCTTGAATATAATTTAAAATGTAGTAAAAATGATGCTGCATACTCTGCAAGTTGAGTCACTTGGCTTTTTGTTTTGTATCACTGGAATTATTAATCTACCGTAAAGAATTCAGCTTGCCCAAAAGACTTCCTTCTCAAATCTACAAGCCAAGTGAGATCATAGATTATAAACCATTCTTCTTTCAGCTTGAAAAAATACACTCATCTCCTCCTTTCTCTCCCTCCCCTTCCTGAAGGTAAAATAATCCTCTTTGCAAATTTCAAGCCTACGTCATTTGCCCGTTGAGTCCTCTGTTCTTTTTAAAATACAAAGCATGACTCCAGTTTGAAAACATGAAACGAAGGAATAAATCTGAGGCGAATGCACTGCAGTCTTTCACTTCTAAAGGAAAATAGTCTCCCAAGTACAAAGATGAGTCACACGCTTAGGTCTCTGTCTCTGGAAGTAAAGCTTAAAATATGCTCGTGAAAACATCTGCATGAGACTGGAACTATATAAGTTGTACAGTTCTTACCTTTTGTGTGCTAGGTATGAAATATTTTGCCATATGAGGTCCAATCAAGAGTTTAATTGTTTTCCCTCTTTTTGAGATTTGAACAATGTTAATCTCCCTGTTCATGCACCATCTCTGTTGCATGGGGCATTTTATCTTTCCATTGGTTTTATATCTTTACTGAAAACCACTTGCAAGAAAGATGGGTCTGAAAGTAAGCTTCAGGACTCATAGCTGATATCTGTGCATCAGAGTCCTGTCCTCATCGTTGTCCCCTAAGAGATTAACAGTTTCCTGTGATAAATACGAATGATTGGCCTGTAATGAAGGTTCTGTGTTAATCTTTGGTAGTTTTCCAGACACATCACTAAGCTAGTAGGGTCTGCAGAGCTTTGGAGTATGGTAAATAAGGCTTGTGGGTCTCTAAGGTGCTACTGGACTCAAATCTAACCATTAATCCAGTCTTTGATACTGAAGCTAGAATTACAAGGGGCAGACCTCCTTGAATGTGCTTTTAGTTCCATTTCTCTTCCCACACTGTCCCAATCAATGTGGTAATTTTAGAACCCTTCTGCAAGGCATTTCTTGATCTTTAGCTGCCTTTAAAACCACAAATGATGATACTATTCTGCCTTCTTGCAGTTTATATTGTTCTCAACACTTACCTTAAAAAAATCTTGCACAGTATTTAAAGCTGTGAAATGAAACTCTTTTAAGTACCAGTATAGAGGTTAGTGTTAGGTTAGGACTGAGGAGACCACAGGTTCAAATCCCCACTTAACGATGAGACTCATTGGGTGACCTTGGACCAAATGTTGTTTTTCAACCTAACTTACCTCACGTGAGGATAAAACACAGGAGATGGAGAACTGTACCTGCCACTCAGTTCCTTAGAGAATAAATAAGGTGAAACTGATAAATTCAGAAGAGAATGGCAATTTATAACGGTTTTCATCCCATTTTTAAAGGAAGGGTATTTATCCTGCCGATGAAAAGCATTAAACTAAAATAAGCAAAATATCATGACTGATGCATATCTTAAAACGGTGTTTGTGCTTGCATATTAATATTAAGAGACATCTATCTAACAGCATAACCAAGGTATGACTCAGTGCTAATTGGTTGCTCTGACATCAAGGCTTCAGTGCATAAAAACAAAAAAACCACTTTGCCTCTAGCAATGTAAAGTCCTCCCACTCTGGAGCATGAAACTGTTTTTTTTTAATCATGGTGATAGGAAGCAACTCCAAATAAAGCTGTGTTCTGCAAGTGAATAAAAATAGTTTATAAAAGTTACAGAAAGCCAAGAACACAATGCATGCAATACCTTTTATTGGGTATGAAGAGTTCTGGGGAACTCGGAAGCTTGAACACTTTTATGGTTTGTTGGGATGGTCCTAATAAAAGAATATTAACATGGATTATGTCCTTGGGTTTTTGGATCATATTTTCTACCAATACAGCTGTAAACAAAGTGTGTCCAAAAGATAACATGTTTTATTCTGTACACACACTTTTTTTCGTATTCCTTCTTTAAAAGGTTTTCATCAGGAATCATTGAACACTGTTATGTTAGAAATAACATTGACTTAGCAATTTTGGCAAGCCCCACTAAGCTCAGCTATCTGAATTTCTAGGTATAGATTCTTGTACAAATTACTCTTACAATTCAAAGTCTCATTTAGATGGGTTTCACAGTTAGTTGCTTCATTCAAGAAGGGTAATGATAACCTTGCAATATTTAATGGCTCTGTAAGGCTTAATAAGGCCTATAACGTAATATTTGGTATGTTTTCAAAGAACTTGGATTCCCTGTTTGTTGGGTCTGTTAGGTTGTCCTCAAAATTATTTGTCTTTGATATCAGGCTGGCAACTGGAGGCCCTAGGTCACATCCAAATTATTTTCCCCAGTATCTTGGTTACCGATACAAGTGAAAGAACAGTGCTAATAACAAACAGCCTTCTTTTGGGGATTGGGGCCTTGGCTTGCTCCCTTATATCCTTTTAAGAGAGCCAGTTTGGTGTAGTGGTTAGGAGCGTGGACTCTAATCTGGGAGAACTGGGTTTGATTTCCTACTTCTCCTCCACATGCACCTTGGGTCAGTCACAAGTTCTTTCAGAGCTGTTCTCTCGTTAGCAGTCCTTGAAAGAGCTCTCTCAGCTCCACCTACTTCACTGGTCCAAAGGAGTCAGCCATGCTAGTCTGTTGCTGCAAAACAGTAAAAAGCCCAGTAGTACCTTTAAGATTAACAAACTTTATTGTAGCATAAGCTTTTGAGAAACACAGCTCTCTTCATCAGATGCATGGAGGGTATGAAGAAACTTGCCAGAGATATATAGGTGGTATGGGGAGGGGGGAGAGGATGCAGAAAGTGCCATGTAAATGCAAAGCAGTTGGAAAAGTCATGAAGAAGGATGTCTGTTGTGGGGAGGGAAAGGAGATTGTAAGCCGCTCTGAGACTCCTTCAGGTAGTGAAGGGTGAGGTATAGAGATGTAAAATTTCCGGAAAATTTGAAGCTCGGGGAAAAACCCGTTTTTTTTCCAGGAAAAAACGGAACTTTTCGGAAAAATTGAAAAAAAATGCTACATTAGCATTTCTTTTGTCTTTTCTAGTTTGAAAGTCATTCTGTTACTTTAGGAACATAAAATATGACTATGAACATTTTTACTTGGTATAAAATTATCACAACTAGCATATTAAAAATATAGTGTATCCAAACAATTATTACAAACAGAATACCCACCCACATGCAAAAACAAAACTGAAACTTTTTTATTTTCTTCTGACAATCGCACCTCCTAAAGGAAGAAATGCATCTTGTTCTTGCATTGGAGAGTTCAGTTTGTAACCTAGGACTTGCTTGTCCTCAGTGCACAGAAATTACATCAATCTGATACCATATATATATATTTTAGAAATGATTTGGAAAGTATTTGAACACCTGGTCTTAAAATATTTTATTCACCATGTTAAAATAAAACGTTCCATAATCAATTTTTTTTCTTTTTTCAATTTTTCCAATTTTTCGGAAAAAAAACAAAAAGGCTTCAGGAAAAAAAAACGTTTTTTCCCCGAATTTTTCCGGTTTTTTTCCGGGGCTTCACATCTCTAGTGAGGTATAAATGTCTTCTCTTTCTTAATGACCTTTGTAGAAAAACCAGTCACTGACCAGAGTTTGTGATTAAATTGTATGTGCGCTGGCATGGGGCCTACATGAAAATAGCTCTTATTACTTTCATTGTTCATTGGAAGTATGAATTTTAAGTATCTTGTACAGTGAATGGAAAAATAAACTGAGTAAATGGGTTGAAGAAACCTGCCTGAATTGGCTTTCAATTATTGCTTTCTTGGTTGCATTAGTTTTACTGCCCAGAAAGAGGTATCTGCATTAGATAGGTTATGGGATGATTGTTCAGAGCATTGAGTGTTACAGATTAGAATCAGACTCCAAAGAACAGTGGAACTAGTTCTGAGTCCAAGGGCCACGTGCTTTGTTTTTTGCAGTGGAAGCCCTCCATTATGCATGGCAAGCTGCCTTTTGAATGTATGGAAAGTTTGCTGTTAAAGAAGACCCAGTTGTACAAAGCTTCAGCAAATCTCTTGCATGAATGTCTGTAGCTCTTTGGATCCTCTATCCAGCCTGGCTTGAGGTTTCCCAAAGTATTTCCAGCAATAAGCACTCTTGGGAAAACCTTTGTTTACATCTACACATACCAGATTGTGGAGGTTGCTTCCAGAAGTGAATTGCAGAGATGAGAAGGTGTGATTGTCACTAATGGCAAGTTCCAATGAATGCTTTAGCTGTTCAGAGAACTGTATTAAAAGTTTATTAACTGTCTTCAAATTAAGAACAGTTTCACTCAGTAATACCTGAGATCATGATGTAGAATTCCTCTGTGTAACGAATGCAGCAGTGTTCCAGCTCTGCTTAATCCCAGCTATAGGAAAGTAAATAGAATGAAGTGAATGTAACACAAAAGCAAATTACATGAAAAACACAACTGTTGATACCAGCCACTCTGCAGATCGCACAATACAGATATTCCTAAACTTTTTTAACTGTGTGCATAGTTTGGATGTAATTCACTTGGTACTAGTAATTTGTTCAGTCAGTATAAAGGGATGTACTTTTTTAGGTAAGGTGGGATGGGCTTATAGGATTTGCTGACAGTAAGCAATAGAACAAACTGATAACAGATGATGCAGGTAAACTGGTCACTGTTAAATGACACAGGGGCAAGTATTATCTTCCTCTGCAGTCATTCAGAGTAATCCTGCTCAACCAATATGTGCTTTACGAAGTATGTGTTAAGTTTTTGTCCTGTAGAATCAGATCTGTTTATGATGGTGGTTCTTGTACTCTATGGTTTGGGACCCAAAAGTGAGTCACAGCTCTTGCATGAGGGAGAAGGAGCAGAGCAAACTAACTTTGGGAGGCTTGATGTCAGATTTTGGTTTGCAAAATGACCATGAGAAATGGACTTTTTGCTCAATAGTATTACCTGATGGTGAGATTTCCTGTTTTAGAGCTTCCCCGCCATGTTCTGCTGGGAAGGAGTTACCATTTGTGTCTCCTTTCCCTTATTGTCCAGATCTGATACTAGTTATTGTTGGGGAAGGGCATATCCTAAACATGGGCACGTGCAGGCAGTGTGCATTTGAAAGTGCCCTGCACTTCAATAAGAATACTTCCTAGTTTCTTCTCTCCTATGCCTTGAACTTGAACTGACACTTTTAATTTCAGAAACTGAAAAATGCAACAAAAAATACAAATTGTCCTTTCAACTCTTGCTTTTGCTCCGTGACTGCCACTTCTCTGGTTCTTGCTTTGTTTAAACAAATTTGTCTTTCTGTGCCCTTGAACCTGACTTGTTCCACTCCTCGGTGTGGAAGATGTGGCTTGTATAGATTCTTCATGGCTGTGAAAGTAAAGTTATGCCTTCTAAAAATATCAGATCTTAACAAAAACCCAAATATTTGCTGACTTAAACCTTTTCTTCTAGGAGTAGCTGACAGAGTAAGAGGTACCTCTTTTACTTCCACCTGTCTTAACAGCGTGGAACGCCTTAGTCATTGTGTTACTAAATATATATATTTCAGAAGGCGTGAGTCTCAGACATAGGTTCCTTATGTTTAGCTCCTGCATTGGCAAGTTATCACAAGTTGTCTGCTTCAATGAACTGTCTGTCTGTCTTCTGGCTTACTGTGGCTGCAAACTGACTCCAGGGTGGCTTTTAAATAGAGTGTGTGCATGGAGGGGGTGCTAGTGTCAACAGTTGCATTGTCCCCCAGTGTATCCACAATGTAATATGGTAGACTGGGCATTATAATTGAGTTTATGACTGTAGTTAACCAAATAGACTGTCATTAAGATAGAGATCATACAATATGTTGAGAGGCATGGCATACACCCAGTCATTAGCTGCAAGAATTGCTTCCCTTGGGGAATTTAGAAAAGGGTTTGCTGTAACGTGCACCTTGCTACATCAGTCTGTGATGAGCATCTGCATTTAGAATGCAAGCTTATCTTCCTATCAGGAAGTCACTGTGGATGAGGTTATATAATTGCAGTGCCTGTTACCTCTGTGCTTCTGTTGAGGATTTGCTTTGTGTTTATACTCTGGTTTTAAAAGGTGCTGAGGGGGCTTGCTTTTTCGAGGTATGTGACTAATTTTAAGTCGGCCAACCGGCTGCTTTTGCAAACCCCATTTGTTAAGGCTGTACTTGTGGAAACAGACATATGGTGCAGTAGCTTTCAAACTGCATTCCAAGGAGCTGTGGGGAATCCCTGATAAGCTTCCAGTGTACCCTAATTGGAAGAGCAATAAATGGCACATCAGCTTCCCTGAAAGATGGCCTGTTTTTCATTACTGATCTTCCCCTTCAAAGTGATTGGATATGTTCTACAGTGTTCTACAGTGTGCAGTAAATACGTACACTAGGTTCATGTATTGTGACTGATGAGGCAGTACTCACTATTTATATCCTGCTTGTCTCACTAGTCAGGGACCCAAAGTAGCTTTTCACATTGTTTACCCTCTCCTCCACTTAATCCTCCCAGTAACTACCTTGTGAAGGTAGTTTAGGTTTAGAGATTGTGGTCACCTGGCAGGTTTCCATGGCTGAGCAAAGGTACATAAATCCTACAGTGTAGAACAGGGGTGTCAAACTCATTTGTTATGAGGCCTGGATCTAACATAAATGAGACCTTGTTGGGCCGGGCCATGTGTGTCATAAAATGTAATGCCAGGTAGGGGAGATATCAACTTTATAAAGGACACAAACACAAAGGGTTTTTTTAAAAAAAAAAAAACCTTAGAAACATGCTTAAAACATCAGCACTCTTGAAATATTTTGGCCCCGGTCACACGGAGCATTAGCCACGCTAGAGGGACGGAAGATAGGCGGATTTTCCGGGCGCGATCACACCACCACATCTGGGAAGCGTAGAGCTCCCGTGGCTCACCCGAGGCTTCCTGCCGAAAATGCGGTTTAAAAAACTAGTTCCTCCGAGGTACTAGTTTCCGGAAACCGCGGGGCAAGGGCGGGCATCTGATCGCGTTCCCGGTGGTAGTTCCGATGCCCGCCCATGTCCCCTAGCAAAACGGGTTTTTTTCCAAGTCTCCACAGATGCACACAAGCACCCAACGGAGCATGCACACACTTTAGTTTTAAAAAAACACAACTTAGCAGCTCGCTAAGACTTGAGTCCTGCAGAGAAGAGGAGAGCAGCCAGAAGAAATGCAACACAGAGCATATGACACAGACTGAGGGCTATGTGTTTGTCTACAAAACTATAGTCTTCCTCAGTGGTCAGCCTACTATCTGGGAAGTCTAAGTTCAAAAGAAATATGCTGGTTGAACTTGGTCTGGACCAGTGTTCCCTCTAAGCTGAGTTAGTGTGAGCTAGCTCACAGTTTTTTAGCCTTCGGCTCACACATTTTTGTCTTCGCTCAGTAAGGATGGCTTTAGAGCAAGCTAATTGATGCAGCAACCAAGTTGCTGGCTCACATCTTTTAATGCCAGTAGCTCACAAAATCAATTTTTTGCTCACAAGACTCCACAGCTTAGAGGGAACATTGCCCAGAGCAAACTAATTTATGCAGAAGCCAAATCACTGACTCACAACTTTAATGCCAGTAGCTCACAAAGTAGAATTTTTGCTCATAAGACACACTCTCAGCCTAATCCACCTCACTCATGTGGATAAATGTATCAAAAACTAGACAGACTTTGGTGTAATTACAATAGGAAAAATAGGGCACACCAAAGAAAATTACTCTTCTATATCTTTAACACACTTAGTTGTATTATTATAACAAATTTCCTTATAACAAATTTCCTGTATTGACTAGCATTCATTCATTATACATGAAGCACATTTCATGAACATAAGCAAAACTTTGGGAAGACATTAGAGAGAGGTTGCGTTGATCCACATTATTGCAATTCCTGCTTGTGCTCCGTCAGGACGTCTCAAAGGCAGGGCTCTTTTTGTAGAAAAAGGGCCAAAACAACGTCAAGAATAACTACATCAAGATTTTGTATTGTTTTGCATTGTTCTCCTATCATCGTTTACTGACTTTGCTTATGTTCATGAAATGTGCTTCATATATAATGAATGAATGCTAGTTAACACAGGAAATTTGTTATAAGGAAATTTGTTATAACAATACAACTTAAGTGTGTTAAAGATATAGAAGAGTAATTTTCTTTGGTGTGCCCTATTTTTCCTATTGTAATCCACCTCACTGGCTTGTTTATCCCTCATCTAAATAGTTCACATTGCTTTCCTATTGAGAAAGACTGGATCATGAGGGCAGGAATACAGTGAGAAGGTGGAGGGAACCCAGTTGCACCCGGGAGAGCCACAGCATAACAAGCCCAATAAAACACACACACTGTAGCAAGGCACACAAAAGCTCATATCTTGGATGAAACTTTGTTGGTCTTAAAGGTGCTTTGTATTTCTCCCACGTGATTGAGGAAGCCAATCCAAGCAAGCTCTCCCTCCGGGGAGGAGCCTCAGCCAATGAAGGAGAAGAAAGGCTTGCCTTTGTTTCCTATGTGATTGAGGCAGCGTGGCCAGGAAGCAAGTTCTGGTTGGTTCCCTCTCTCCCCCGGGGAGGAGGAGAAGCCTCAGGTAGTGCAGGGAACAGAAGCGTGCCAATCTATCCTGAGTGATTGAGAGAGTCCGGCAAAGCAAGCTACAACACAGCAGCAGCAGAACTGGAAGAAGAAGTAGGAGGCAGCCAGTTCCACTGCGGGCCTGATAGAAGTCCTTTGCACATATGAGAAAAAGAAAAGAAATAGTGCCTCATTTCCTGACATTGTGGGAAGGGAGGAAAGGAAGATGGAAGGAAAAGGGGAAAGGAGGAAGTTAGCTTAGGTAGAGATTGTCACTGTCCTCAGCCATGGGCCTGGCAGAACATCTCCATTTTACAGGCCCTGCAGAACTGCATCAAGGTCCGGAGCTTGCTTGACAGAGAACAGACTTCCTCTAAGATGTCTAGGGGGTGCTAGCACACAAAATTTTAGTTCCAGCTCAGGGATTTTAACCCCTCCATTGGGCACCTCCTTCTGGGGCCCAAAGAATTGGCCCCCCAGTCCAATCTTTTTGAAACTTGGGAGGTTTTTTTGAGGAGGGGTACCAGCAGCTATGCAAATTTGGTGCCTCTACATCAAAAAACAGCCCCCCAGATATCCCTGGATTGATTCTCCATTATAATAGGCTATGGGGCCCATTGAATACAGTGGTCCCCATAGGCTGTATAGAGCTGGAAAAAATAGATTTTTTTACACACCCGTTATGCTTTTCAGTATGATTTGTATGCTGCCTCAAGTCACAGGCAAAGTGGACTATAAATATTTGAATAAATGCGTAGTTTGGGAGGTTGATAACATTTAAGCAACTTCCTGTTAGGTTAGGCAGGCTGTGATATCTGAATGCAGAAAATCCAACAAATAGGTTCAATGGTTGGTGCCAACATTAGTTTTTAAAGCTGGTTTGTTAACCGCAGTTTGTACTAAGTGTGCACAGGTAACTTCACCAACCAGTCTGAGTAGCACAACCCTTCATGGTAAGCTGGACCCAGACAGTGGTATAGGGAGGCACTGGTTCTGAGAGAACGAATGGAACAGATAAATCGTGATTTGTACATTAACTAGGGTTAGTTACTTCTGACTGGTAGGCCAAGAAGAGCTTGCTGAGCAAACCATAGTGTTGGCAAACTCACTTTATCTTGATGTTTCAATGCAGTCATTATCTTACAAAGTGTGAATATACTCAGAACCAGAAAGATGAGTAAGGTGCTTACACTTTACCTTCACTCCCAACAATGCCTTGGGGAGGGGATTTCATAAAAACAATATTCCTGCTTTTAATACAAATTGTCCACAAGGATGGTGATATCTGAAGGGTACTTTAGCTGTTTCTTAACTTGGAGGCGAGATGGGACATTAGATGAGGCTGTCAGTTGCTAGTAGATAAAACTTGGGTGATTAACTTGGATTTCCTGCTGGCTACTATTTCTGGCTTGTGCATGTATTATCCCCCCCCCCCCATTTCATTTCATTTATTAGCTTCATGTATTAATCAACCATCATACTTTTCCTTCCATTCATTTTCTTCTCTTGTGTTTGCTTCCCTAAGCCTCATTTTTGTGAGCAGAATTCTAGTTGCTCTGTAACTTAAGGCAGTTAAAGAGATCTGGCTGTCCTCGGCCCTGGTTCCAACCTGGTGGAACTCTCTGCCAACTCCAACCAGGGCCCTGTGTGATCTAATGCCATTCTGCAGGGCCTGTAAGGCAGAGATGTTCCGCCAGGTTTTTGGCTGAGGACAGCGACGGTTTCCACCATAGCCGGCACCCTCCTCTTTTCTTCTGTCTGACCCGCTTTGGCCTCCTCCTTAACCTGCCTGCGAGATGGAAGAACAGTCCAGAGTGGGCTTTAGATTAATTATGGACGCCATCTGGAGACTACTAAATTAGGATTGACTGACTCATGATTTTAAGGTCTTAAGGTTGTTTTGAATAACGTTATGATACTGTTTTTAATTTGTTGTAAATCACCCAGAGCCCTGTGTATTCAGGGATTGGACAATCCGGAAATTTAAAATATAAATAAACAAAGGTTTATCTGTGTATGCAGCATATGTGTAGTCTTGGATGTTAAATGATATTTGAATTGTAGAATTTCAGAGACTAGGTGCCTCTTCTTCCATTCTAATCAAGGAAGCATTCTTATTATCAAAATTACATCCTACCAGATTAGCCTGCATGTTCTATCTAAGTTCTGAGGTGTTAATGTTTGGTTTTAGGCACATGAAGCTTCACATCACCAACAGCAAGCAGCACAGAACAGTCTGCTGCCTCTCTTGAGCTCTGCTGTTGAGCCACCCGATCAGAAGCCGATCTTACCTTTACCGATAACTCAGAAACCTCAGCCTGCACCAGAAACGCTAAAAGATGCTATTGTGGGAATTAAAAAGGAGAAACCGAAAACCTCCTTTGTGTGCACGTATTGCAGCAAGGCTTTCAGGGACAGTTATCACTTGAGGCGCCACGAATCCTGCCACACAGGAATAAAGTTAGTGTCACGGCCAAAGAAAGCTCCTGCCACGATGGTACCACTTATCTCTACCATTGCGGGCGACAACAGCCGGACGTCGCTGGTTTCAACCATTGCAGGCATCTTGTCAACAGTCACTACATCTTCCTCCGCTGCAAACCCAAGCAGTAGCGCTGGTGCCACGGCTATGCCGGTGACACAGACAGCGAAGAAGCCCAGCAAGCCTGTCAAAAAGAACCACGCCTGCGAGATGTGTGGCAAGGCCTTCCGTGATG
This sequence comes from Gekko japonicus, assembly GCF_001447785.1. Taxonomy (NCBI): domain Eukaryota; kingdom Metazoa; phylum Chordata; class Lepidosauria; order Squamata; family Gekkonidae; genus Gekko; species Gekko japonicus. The sequence continues at coordinate 98,541 of NW_015173777.1, forward strand.
TCTACCACCTCAATAGGCATAAGCTGTCCCACTCGGACGAGAAGCCTTTTGAGTGTCCCATTTGCAATCAGCGTTTCAAAAGAAAGGACCGCATGACCTATCACGTGAGGTCTCATGAGGGTGGCATCACCAAACCCTACACCTGTGGTGTGTGTGGAAAAGGCTTTTCGAGGTACCATGTAGAAAATCCCAGGCGAGCTCAAGTATTGGATTTTCATTCTGCGTTCGAAGGGGGGTTGGGGAGGGGGGAATGGGTATGTGAGGAAAGTGAGAGAAGGGTTATTTGGGGCATGAGGGAATAGCCATTCTGTGTGACTTTGTGTCTGAAGGCAGTTTTTGCTAGCAAGAGGAGGTACTGCCCATAGCCCTAAAGCAAGAGCCATTTACTGTCTACTTGGGTTCTTCTAGAGAGCATGGACAGGCTATAAATATGAAGCTTAAACCTTTAGTTAAGGGGAGGGGGGAAGAATTCGTTTAGCAGTCCTGGGAAAAATACATCCTGTATAGAAATTAAAAAATTGAAATGAATGGCTAATAGGTTCCTTTTGCTGTTAGAGTTTAAACTAACAAACGGGGATTGGGGGAGCAGGAATTGGCAGTTTTTGTGTATAACATCATTACTTATTTGCAAGGTAGAACTTAGTGGGACACAGTAGTGACCCTTCAAGCACACGCCTGAGCTTTGCCGCTTGGGAGTTCTAGTATGTCATTTTGGGGTAGGAAGAGATTTAGATTCATCCTTGAGAAGCATTTTATGTGGTAAAGAAGTCAGAACTGCACTATATGTAACGTTGTGTTTGTTTGTGCCCTCTTGCTTTTGCAGGCCTGATCATTTGAGCTGTCATGTCAAACATGTTCATTCCACGGAGAGGCCCTTCAAATGCCAAGTAAGAGTTTTGGTGACTAATCAAAAAGCTTAACTTTTTTGGAGTGCTCGCTTTTGGGTGGCTCAAGTGGTTAAGACGCTGAACTGCAGGCTGTGCAAAGTCAGTAGTTCAGCAGTTCGAGACCCGTGTGCCGCATGATGGAGTGAGCTCCCATCTCTAGTTCCAGCTCCTGCCAACCTAGCAGTTCGAAAGCAAGAAATTGCAAGTAGATCATTAGGTACCACTTCGGTGGGAAGGTAACAGCGTTCCGTGCGCCTTGGTGTTTAGTCATGCCAGCCACATGACCATGGAAATGTCTTTGGACAGCGCTGGCTCTTCGGCTTTGAGACGGAGATGAGCACCGCAACCCTAGAGTCGGATTCGACTGGCTTTCAAGCAAGGGAACCTTTACCTTTAAGCATAGGGCATCCTTTTATTGGAGCTTGGTGTGGTGAAAAGTCTCAGGACTAGACAGGGTCTCTTTTTGGGCCCTTGGTCTGTAGAAACATTTCCATGTTCTTAGGGTTTCACCTTGTCAACAGCAGACATAGGCCTCATCGTTGTACCTTTCTTGTCTGAGTGTCAGGTATCTAAAGAAAAGAAGAAGAAGAGATTGGATTTATACCCCGCCCTTCACTACCCAAAGGTGTCTCAGAGCGGCTGACAAACTCCTTTCCCTTCCCCTCCCCACAACAGACACCCTGTGAGGTAGGTGGAGCTGAGAGAGCTCTTGACAGAAACTACTCTTTTTCAAGAACAGCTGTGCCAGAGTTATGGCTTGCCCAAGGTCATCCAGCCAGATGCAAGTGTGTGTGGAGAATCAAACCCGGTTCTCCCAGATTAGAGTCTGCGCACTTAACCACTACACCAAACAGGAGAACAGCCAGAAGATTGTTCTAGGAGAGATGGAAACTGCATGGAAGACTGTTCTGCAGCTTCTTGGAGCAACGATCCACAAGCCGTTGGGCTTAGTCAACCAAAAGTTGTGACTGCCCCAACTCTGCTCCTGGCCTAACCTTGAGGAGAAGGAGGGTCTCGTCTCTCACATCATGCTGAGCTGTGGAGGTGCTTGGAGCACCTAGAAATTACAATTAAAAATCATGGAGGATCCCTCCAAGTTTGGGAGAAGAGAGTGATGCCTGCTGTAGGGAGTGAATTTGTGGACTCCTGGTCATTGAGGTAATTGTATTCCACTCCCAATCACTCTGGCTTGTCTTGTAGACCGAGCTGTATTTGATGTTTTGAACAATATGTACATCTCTATGTATGCTTTCATCTGAAGAGATGTGCTTGTTTCAGAAATTAATTTGAAAGCATGAATTATATCTTAATGTAAAAGTGAGATTGCATACACATGAATTATTGAGAAAGAAAACCCACTTTCCTCCAGCTGGAGAAATCTTCCCTACTCAGTTATCTGGAGGAATTCTTATTTGTCTCAGATAACGAGAGGTGTGGATTATTTAGAAGCCTCCCTTATGCCTAAATCTCACAACTGGCTCTCAGCATCATGCCTAGAATGAGTTTGTCATTTGAATTTGTGCCTCCAGCATAAATACATACAACTGCCTGAGAAAGCTGCTAAGAACTTCTTACTTTAGTTAAAATGCTAACTATTGTAAGACTAACTATGGCCTCTTCACTAACTCTTCCTTAGCTGCCATGTATTAAGAGCGTTTACAAGTCCTATAACTTTAATAAAATAAAATCTAATCTTACGGGGGAAGAGTAAAAGAAGCCGATTTAAATCTGCTAGATGGCCCATTTTTCCTTTCAGACTGTTGTGCTATAGATATTGAGAGCCAGTTTGGTGTAGTGGTTAGGAGTGCAGACTCTAATCTGGGAGAATTCCCCACTCCTCCACATGCAGCTGCTGGTGTGACCTTGGGTCAGTCATAGGTTCTTTCAGAGCTGTTCTCTCAAGGACAGTTCCTGGAATAGCTCTCTCAGCTCTACCTACCTGACAGGGTGTCTGTTGTGTGGAGGGGAAGGGAAAGGAAATTGTAAGCCGCTCTGAGACTCCTTCAGGTAGTGAAGGGTGGGGTATAAATCCAATCTCCTCCTCCTCCTCCTCTTATAGATGACATAGGCAGGTCAGTAACTTTTCTGTGGGCTAGTAACTTACCGAGTTATTTGCAAGGCTGAGCATGCAAAAAGAAAAAAGAAAAGCTGAGTGGCTTGAACAGTCCACTCTTTTTCTGTTGAGTTTCATCCATGTGTGACTGAGCTTGTTTCCAGTGGCTCATTATGACTAGTAATGCTTTAGAGTCAAAGGAATGACTGTCAATGTGTTGTGTCCAATTCTTGTCTTGTGTTCAGTCTGTCTGATGTTTAGTTTAACCAAATGTAGCTGAGCAGTGGAAAAAAAATACATTGCCAGGAGTGCTCTGGGAGATCTTTGATGCTACCCGTGCTAGCAATTAGGTGTGCATTTAAAAGGAAAAAAACCTCCACTTTTGTCCCTGGAGCATGATTCAGTTCCATGTCCCATTCTTGAGAGTACCATTCTGCCTTTAGATTGTGGATATGTCAGTTTGGAGAAGATTGGCAGCATAATTAAGTTTAAATTGTTTTTAATATTATGGTCTCCTTCATTGTCACTTTGCATAACCAGTTACAGGTTATTAACTACAAGGATAGACTCACTGAGTAAATCAAAATGAGCGGCAGTGCTGCCTTTGTTGGCATCACTAGAAATGGAGCAACTGTTCTCCTTAACGCTGCCGACATGGGGGCAATCATATTGTACATGTAAACAGTGTCTTAGTTGTGAATGCTTCTGAATAGAAAAGCCAGCATGTATCTTATCGCATGATTCTGATTAGTTTTGAGCTGAATCCCATTAAGTTCCTAATTTGAACTGTCTTGTGCAATTTAGGGAGTTGTTACACGTTCTCTCTTCCTTGTATATTAATCAAACTTTGGACCAAACCTTTTGAGATACTGGAAGAATATGTGTTCTTCATAAAGATCCGTGGGGCCCTTCTGTTCATACTGGGGCCGCAGCCTGGGGGAGAAGTGCAGAAGTGCCCTGCAAGACCTCAAGGGGTCCCCGGAGCTGATACTTGTCACTTCAGGGGGATCGCTTAGGTTGTTTGTATCTTTCCTCAGCAGGGAATATACAAGCTCCAGGGAAAACAGTGTGGTGGGAGGAGTGACATCCCTCAAGGCTCCGGTATGAATCAGTAGTAGAGTAGCCAGGTCCCAACCGTCAGGAGCTTTTGGGCACGGGGAGGGGAAGCATCAGTCGATAGGAAGTCTTCAAAACTCTATGGTAAAACGGTAAGAGTTTCAGGGACTTTCTTGAGCATTGCAACATCACTTCTGAGAACTCACAAGTAACGTTGATTCACACATACACACACACCACGGTCCCCCCCCCCCCTCTATATTGAGTGAGGATGTGGGATACGGAAACCTTGGTGGGAGGACTCCCACCGCAAGCAGGTAAATGGCAACCCTGATCGGTATCATTGGCTTCCACAAGTGTTATTTACCAAGATCTGTTGACAAGTCTTGCATGGTTTTCTTGACTAAAGGTAAAGGTAAAGGTTCCCTTGCTCGAAAGCCAGTCGAATCTGACTCTAGGGTTGCGGTGCTCATCTCCGGTTCAAAGCCGAAGAGCCAGCGCTGTCCGAAGACGTTTCCGTGGTCATGTGGCCGGCATGACTAAACCCCAAGGCGCACGGAACGCTGTTACCTTCCCCCCGAAGTGGTACCTATTTATCTACTTGCAATTTCTTGCTTTCGAACTGCTAGGTTGGCAGGAGCTGGAACTAGAGACAGGAGCTCACCCTGTCTTGCGGCACCCGGGTCTTGAACCACTGAACTACCGACCTTCCACAGCCTGCAGTTCAGCGTCTTAACTAGTTTGACCTTAAAATGAGTGCACTGTCGAGCGGGACAGTCTGCTTGAATTCTTTTCTTACTTCCCATGTAGACATGTACGGCTGCCTTTGCCACCAAAGACAGACTGCGGACACACATGGTGCGCCATGAAGGAAAGGTGTCGTGTAATATCTGTGGTAAACTTCTGAGTGCAGCATATATTACCAGCCACTTAAAGACTCATGGGCAGAGCCAAAGTATCAACTGTAATACCTGCAAACAAGGCATCAACAAAAGTAGGTGGAAAAAGTTAATGCCGTTTCATCCTCTTCTGTCTTCTGGGCTTAGAGTGCGTGTTAAACCTGATCTGTGCCCTTTAAATTGTGGTATTAGGCATTTGGGGGGGGGTGAAGTCATGGTGGAAAACTTTAAAAAACAGACTGCTGTGGAATTTCTGCGTTTGTCTGAAGATTTTCCCATCTTTTTGCCTCTTACAACAAGATATTTGAAAGCTGGCTGGGCTTTCAGTGTGGGATGCAGAGCCTCATCTGAAGCCCTTTGAAGTAGGTGGAAGGGGTCCCATTGATTTCAGCAGGCTTTGAGTTGCTGGTCCAGTGTTCCTGGAATGCCAGAGCTGATGACTAAAGTGCTTTTAAAAAGCGTTAATCCTGCTGCGTTTGGGGGGCATTCAGGATAGATCTGAGTTGTTGTAGCTGAAATGGCCCAGTTGGTGTTCAGTGGTGCAAATACTGAATCAAAGTTCCTCTTCCAGAATGGTTATGGAAGGCTGGAATTTTCAGTGGCGCTAGAAAGAATGATGTGCCCTTGTTCAATTCAGTCACCCTTAGAAAGATTTCTGAAGTGCTTACAAAAAAAATTTCTGTGTTTTTCCATTTAAATGTTTGATGGCATATAGCAGCTACATGTCAGTACAGATGCACTGGAATTACATCTCACGGGTTTGTCATGGGGCGGAATTAGATTGGTTTGTCAGTCTTCAGGATCCAAGCATGAGTGTGTAAGTTAAGAACATAAGAGACGCCAATGTTGGATCAGGCCAAAGGCCCATCCAGTCCAACACTCTGTCACACAGTGGCCAAAAATACCAGGGGCCACCAGGAGGTCCACCAGTGAGGCCAGGACATTAGAAGCCCTCCCACTGTTGACCCCCCCCAAGCACCAAGAAGACAGAGCATCACTTGCCCCAGAGTCCCTATCTATAGCCACTGATGGTTATAAGTTGCCAGTTCCTAGTCAGCTATGGCAAGTAAAGATTGAAGTTGAGATGCCAATCAGAGGAGTCTCAGGCAGGCTAATAACAAACTTCTGTGGGCCTACTTGACAAAATATATATGACCTATTAGATAACTTATAAGCTACCAAATTAAAGGTAAGCTTGAAAGTAAGCTTCCACATCTGCTCAGTTATTGGGGAACAGAAATCTAGTGGACTACAGATGAAGTGAAGAAGTGTCTTCAGAGGCCTTGGAGAGATGCATGTATATAGCCCTGCTTCCTTTCCTATGAACACATGTCCCATGTACTTGCACTAGGTTAGTACAGAGTGTACTTCCTTTGCTTTAGGTTAGAATAGGTTAGGTTAGGATAGGTTAGAATGAAATAGTTATTTTCTCCTAACAACAAGCCAGTGAGGATAGGTTAGAATGAAATAGTTATTTTCCCATGGCTGAGCAAGGTTTTGAATCACCATTTCTTATGTCCAAAACATAAGCCAGTATCTATTAAACGGGCTGTGTCGTTCTACTACCACATAACATTCCTCTGCCAAAGTATCTAGTTTTTCCTGCTTCTTGCCTATGCTGTGCTTCCCCTCACAATTTGTAGGAAAGAAGCCTCCTAGTCTTTGTGATAGAGAGAACCCTTGTGTCTGTTGACTGTGTCATGCAGGGTAACTTCATTTGCTTTCCTCTCAATTACAGAGTTTGGCTTTTTCAAGCAAGAAAATCTACACCTCCCTGCTTGTGAGTAGAAACTCATTCATTGGGTATCTTAATTGTATTAGCCTGGCAATGTTTAGCGCAGGGATTGCTGGCCTGTCATTTAAAAGAGACTAAGCAGCTTGCTTTCAGTTTTTCATCTGAGTGATACTGAAATGAGAGGTTTCCGTTTTCCCATAATTTTTTCCTTGTGACCTCTGCTCATTCACCAACCTCCAGTTGATCTGTTCTGCAGTGCACTGTTCACAGAGCTACATTTGTTGTCCTGTCTTTGTCACAGATGTGACTTGCTGTTGAAGAAACAGCTGTATTGCCTTGACCTTCTGTGTCTCTTCTGCTTTGCTTTCCTCTTTGACAAATCTGCATTATGGAATTTACTGTGTACCTGCAGTAGTGACATGGCCAGAAAGCAGTGTTCCCGAATGCTTGTTTGGACTCTCACGATGTCTCGGGGACAAGTAAGAGCAATTTTGAGTTAAAGAGGTCTGCCGGTTAAAAGACATTCGAAGCAGACCAAATGCTTGAATGTCAGGCCTAACTCTGCAGTGTCCACCTGATCCACAATATGCTGCCTGGTGCTTAATGAGCTGTAACAGTGGGCTCTGTTTGACCTGGAAAAGTGCAGCAGCAGCAGTCCTTGTGGCAGATAGTTCAACTTGCTTCCTTCTCCAGTCCCAGAGCAGCTGTTAGTTTTAAGTGGCCAGATTTGGAGGGGGGCAGTGAAGCTGCTCCCAGCTGTTGCAGTAGCAGGGGAAACAGTGGCAGCGTGGTCTTTTAAACAAGTGATTCAGGCTTTCTCTTTATCTCTGGCATAATTCTGTGGGAGGGTAGCTACTATACCAGCTTTTCAAAGGAAGTCCTGATGAAGACAAGTTGTGTTTCGTAGTTTTCTGTCACACGGTGGGCAGAAGAGAGACGGTGGTCCACAGGCCAATTCCAGTGGACCACTTAGAGTCTGTCAGTTGGTAGGATTTTTATAAAAGAGTGCTGGACTAAGCAGACCTCTTCCCAGCGGAGCACATCTTACATTAAGAGTGCATTCTTAAGCTAGGCCTAAATGATCTTTTTTTGAGGGGAGCAAACCTTGAGTTATATTACTGAGGGTAGGAACTCACATGCTGGAATGTTCCATATATATTAAAAAAACGCGGTGCACAGAAAAAAAAGTGGTATGTTGGAGGAAAGGGGTCTAAGCTAATCCTCCTAACACCCCAGATTTTTTGCATCTGCAAAGGAGGGGGCATTTTTGTGCAGAGGAATGCTTCATCATGGTAGCTCCCACCTTGTCTGAAGTGTCCAGGCAGAGATTGTAGAGCCCATGGCGCTGATTACATCTTGATGAAAAACTAGTAAAACAACTATGCTATATTTCGCACAACATATTCATGAAGGAGACTTCATAAAAGTGTAATATATCTATTACTAGGAATAAGGCCCATTGTGGAAATAAATACGATGGGCGCTAGAAAGAGGCTCTGGGAGAGTGCCAAGGCCGTGTGTACTCAGAATCAATTTGCCATGGCAACCTAAGCAGGGTATAAGGACAGGGGAACGGATCTCTGCCATCTGGAGAGCAGTTGTAATTCTGAGTGATCTCCAGCCCCCACCTGGAGATTGGCAACTGGTTCCCCATTACAGAATGGCTGGTTTGGAGGGCAGAGTCTATGGCATTGTACCTATCTGAGGCCCCACTCCTTCTCAAACCTCACCCTCTCAAGGCTCCATCTCTCAAATCTCCAGGATTTTCCCATCTGGAGTTGGCAACCCTATCTACTTCCCAGCCAAGCATCAACCTACATTGATCAGCTTTCCATTTGCCCCCTCCACCAGCAGCCCCCACTGTGCTCTGAAGCCCTGACTTCTGTCTTACATATCTATGGCAGGAATGGGGTGACTGCTGGCACCTTTTCCCATCATTTTTTGCCTTGTGGTATTTTGCTTTTTGCCTTGTGATCTGTCTTTTTTGTGATGTGGCATGATTGTGTTATTGGGTTCGTTTCTTTTGAAGGGGAAGTGGTGTGTTGTGAGTGAGGACATATTTTACCTCAGAATACAGCAGGTCCTATATGCAACTGACAATGCCAACTGTCTTGCGGAGGGGGGGAGGGAGTTTGAGGTGCGGAATGGAGTGAAGTCCAATCAGCGTCCATATGCAAAGGACCTTGAAACGCTGGCCCAATCAGAGAAGAGTGGCCTAGGCTGCAGTGGGTGGGAGAGAACTCAGGCAACACAGCCACTGGATAGAGACACCTTGTGATTGACACATCACAGAGCCAACTAATTTTGGAGTGCATAGAACGTTGTGGGACCACTACTCAATTATATATAAGGAGAGATATGCAGTTAATATGCCCATACAAGCCTTCATAGGAAAATACAGAGGCCAAAGAGTAAACATACAGAATTATATATAGAAAGTCCAACACTTTTCCCAGGTAATTTTTCAGTGTTTTAGACCTCTGGTCCTTCCTCAGGAACAAAGAACCACTGCTGGGAATCCCTTTCTCCTTCAGTGGGGGGAAGTCATCCAGGAACTGGTTAGGTCACGCCTCTGCTCGCTCGATAGGCTATGCAAATTTCTTTTGTTGCGTGGCTCCTATTGGAGTGGCCTAGGCTGACCTCTCCAGTTTCTGCATAGCCCTGTGCTCGGTAGGACTACTGGAGCTCCTGCTCGAAGCCAGATGAACGAATTAAAAACTTACAATTTAATTTAAAACTCACAAGAGTTAAAAGTAGATAGCAGTAGAGCGGGAGGTCTACGCCTGAAGACCTACCCTTCCCTCCCAGGCTCCAAGGAAGCTGGAGAACTCTGAAGATTCCAGACGTGAGGAGGAAGACTCGGGCCCTACCTCCCGAGGTTCCGGGAAGAGAGGGAATGGCCACAACGGAGACCTCCGTACAGGCCCATTGCCCCCGAGGTTCCGGGAGGCGGGTAACAGACAGATCAGTGGCTGGGAGTTGCGTTGCTGCTCAGAAAGGAGGCTCCACCAGCGCGGGGGCGGCTGAACGCACTGAGCCAGCCAGTTCCCGCGCCCCCCCCAACGCACATGGCCCGAGATGGCAGTGCGGAGGTTGCGGCCAGCGCCAGGAACCCCAAGTGGTCAAAACCATTTGGCTCCCACTCCCCCCACCTGCGCCAAGAAGACAGCAGTAGCAGGAGGGGTGGGCAGCAGCCGCAGAACGATGAATCGACGTGGGAAGCCGAAGGGGCCGGCGAGCCCTGTGGTGAGCTTATTGCAATGGGGGGGCGGCCCGGGGGGGCAGCTTGGCAGATGCAGCCGGCCAGCTCCAAGGATATGGAGGAGGCATTGGGGTAGTAGGCCCAATCCGACCATGACAGAGGTTCCCATGGGCCTCCAGCCCCTTAATCCTCCAGCCCCTTAATCCTCCAGCCCCTTAACCCTGAGGTGTCGGGGGTCGGGCAACAACGGTCGGAAAAGGGAAGCTCCAATAGTGGAGGGCCGGCCGAACACAATGAGCCGATCGGTCCCTCCTCTCGGAGGGGAGAAAAATGGCCACATCGGAGGTCCCCTGGGAGCTTCAGCCCCTTATCCCCGAGGTAGCAGGGGTCGGGCAACACCGGTCAAAGCTCCACCAGTGCAGGGCCGGCCGAACGCACAGAGCCGGTCGGTCCCCGCTCTCTCCCCCACCCACCCCACAAGTGGTCCTGCCTGACCGGGACCGACCCAAGTACAGCGGCTCTTGGAGAGCCATGGGTCCACCGGGGGTGTGGACACCGGCAGGCATCCTGCACCTGTACAGACACAGCCTTACCAGCCCCATCCACTACAGCCTGTTCACCAGCCAGTGCAGGGCACAGATAACCCGGCCAGCGAGGGACCCAGCGGCACAGCACAGCCAGGCCAGTGGGTTGAGACACAGATATCCCGGCCAGCGAGGGACCCAGCGGCACAGCACAGCCAGGCCAGTGGGTTGAGTGCATGGAGCAGGCAAGCTTGTGCCCCCCAGGCCACGAATGGTCGGAACTGCCCCTTCCACCAACCGAGGCTTCGGACGGGGGGAAAATGGCTGTAATGGAGGTCCTCGTGGAGCCTCTGTCCCTTACCCCAGCGGAGTTTGGGGGGTCGGGAAATAATGGTCGGAAGGGGGAAGCTACACCAGCGCAGGGGCTGGCTGAACGCAAGGAACCAGTCAATCCCTGTTCCCCACCCCCTAAGTAGTCCAAGAGGTCGGCATAAAGGCTTGGGATCGAAGAGGGGCTCCACAATCCTAGAATCGTGGCCATCCGGCTTCCAAGCAAGGAAACCATTATCACACTGCCAAGCAAGGAAATCATTGTCACACTGTCAAGGGGTACCTTAACTACAGAGTGGTCACACTGTCAAGGAGTACCTTAACTACAGAGTGGTCACACTGTCAAGGGGTACCTTAACTACAGAGTGGTCCTCAGGCTTCCGTTCAGCTGAGTCGGCGTGAGCCAACTCACCGTTTTTTCAGCCTCCGGCTCACACTTTTTTCTCTCCGCTCAGGAAGGAGGGCTCCGGAGCGGGCTGATTTAAGCTGTGACCAAATCACTCTCTCAGCCTTACGCCTGGAGCTCAAAAGTAGAAATTTTGCTTACAAGCCTCCACAGCTTGACATGCAGTGGCCAAATCGCTCCCTCACAGCCTTATGCCAGTAGCTCAAAAGTAGAAATATTGCTCACAAGCCTCCACAGCTTGGAGGGAACATTGATGTTAGGAGACGAAGGTGAAGAGGGCGATAACGTCACCTTCCTGCCACAGGTGGAGTCACCACAGGCAGGCGATTCCATTCATGGGTTTCTCACTTCGGGTAGAGGAAGAGAAGGGAGACTCTTCAAGCACGGTGTGAGACCCAGTGCCTAACAGGCCTCATCCCTCAGGATCCCATAGGGCAGCCACAACCGAAAACAAAAGTGGCAGCTGGCTCTGGCCCCTCGCAAGGCCCGGGAGCGTACTCCACAAGACACCAGTGGGCTTTTGTCAGCCCCAAGACTAAAGACAAGACGACCTTACTGCAAAAACAAGTCGGCACCGGAAGGGCATAGGTGCCATAGAGAAGGTCCCCAAGGAACAGCACTTCAGAAGAGGGAGCGCAGTTATCTTCATCATTCTAAAGCAGCCAGGGGACTGGACAGCCCTACTGAACTTGCGAGGTTGCAGAATGAATGAATGAATCAATCAATAAATAAATAAATAAATAGAATAAAGACAGGAAAGAAAGGCAAGGGGAACTGCCTGGCCTCCCTGGACTCATGAAGGCTTATTTGCATATCTTGGGGAACCCAGACTCCAGCATTTACAGTACAAGGCTTCCCTTTGGCCCCTCCTCAGCACCCAGAGGCTTTACCAAGATCGGGGATACTCCGTTAGCAGCGTCACGTACACGTGCAGGCCCCTCATCAACAGAGCCTTTCAGCCCTACACAGGATCTTGCGCTTCCGAGGGGGACAGTCTGAACAAACAGCAGGCCGCCGTCTCTCTGCTAGAGGAAATACAGCTAACCCCATATGGGAGGGTGTGCGGAGAGTCAGGTCCAAGACAACGGCGGTCCAGAGGCGCCTGTCAGTCCTGCAGGATCTCTAAAATCAATCGTAGTCATGATCCTGGAGACAGGACGCATGACGGAGTTTGAATGGTGGGCAAGACCATCTAACTTGGGACCTAAACCATCAGCTTCCTCCATCTCTCAGCAAGGTGACCCACAACATCGACTATCCTTGCAACAACAACAACAACAAAAAGAACTGGCTGAGCAGTAGGGACCTGAATCAAGGAGAAGGAGTCTGGAGCCAGGAAGTCTGTACCCAGATCACATAAGTGTTCAGGACACTGGTGCGGAACCTATTAGTGAACCTAATGAACCGTCACGTCGAGAGGTCCCTATCCGGATGCCAGGACCCATTAGCGGGTCCAGAAGCCTACCGGTATGCCTTCCTTCCCACAGCTCCGTTAAGAAGGAAGTTCAACAAGATCACAAGGGACAGGGCAGAAGTGGCATTTGCAACCACCCACCAGCCAAGAGGGCCATGGGTTATTGGAGCCGGTACTCCAGAAAACTACCTCGGAGAACAGATCGGCCACACCTAAGGCCCATCCTGCACCTAGAACCAACTTGGATACAGTTGGCCACACAAAAATTGACCACATACGATCACAGGTGCTCAGTTTTTCTAAGAACCTAGGGTCACCAGGTCCCATGCCAGGGGGCCATCAATAAGGGCGCCCCTCCAGTCACCTATGGAGGATATGTCAAAACGGGACTCCGCCAACGGAGTACAACCTTTTGGCACCACCCATCAGACACAGGTTCCCGACGTGGAGACAAAGGCCCCTGACATGAAACCTCCTCCAATGTGCTGCGCTCATTGAGTAAGCTGATCGCATTACCTTCCTTCTGCTCCAATCCGGAGCACCCTACAGTACAAACCTGGCACAACAGGGCGTACGGAGGAGCTCTCTCTATATATCTCCCTTTCGCAGGTCAGACCCGCTGTTTGTATGACGAAGAGGGCCCCGTAGACCATAGTGGTCTACTGGATTGGACAGGTATGGCCAAAGCCTATGAAGGGACTAGGATGGGCACCACCAGGTCAGGTGGCTGCACACTCCACAGGAACATTATCCAAGCAAGCAACAGCGGATGGATTCTGCAGAGCAGGTACCTGGTCCTCCTTGTCCACATGGTGAGGCAATACAGGAGGGGTCAGGCAGTGTCGATGTAGCCTTCGGCATACCAGTATTACAACAAGTTTGAGAGAGATAACTCACCCACCCTAGAAGGAGCAGCTTGGGTACTGCTAACCAGTTCCTGGATGACTTCCCCCCACTGAAGGAGAACTGTACATTGGACCTACCTGAAGGTTCTTTCTCTTCAGTGGGGGAGAAGTCATCCACATCCCACCCAAATTGGATACCAGAAATAGACCAGGGTGGCAATAATATGGCCTGCAACAGCACAACTTACAAATACTGTGAACTGAAACAAAGATATGAGATGAGAGCCATCCACGGACAGGGCTTGGACATAACTGGAGAGGTCAGCCTAGGCCACTCCAATAGGAGCCATGCAACAAAAGAAATTTGCATAGCCTGTCAAGCGAGCAGAGGCATGACCTAACCAGTTCCTGGATGACTTCTCCCCCACTGAAGAGAAAGAACCTTCAGGTAGGTCCAATGTACCGTTTCAGTTCTTTACAAGGTAATGCTTTTCTATTATTTCAGTGTTGGGCAAGGTCTCCCTAGCTCTAAACAGCCCCCTTATAGGTTACGACAGTGTTACAGGACCAAGTGTTACATATTGACTGCATATAATAGATATATTACACTTTTATGAAGTCTCCTTTATGAATATGTTGCACATAGTTGTTTTTGCTAGTTTTTGGTCATTTTTTACTGTGTGCTGTACCTTTGTTGCTGATTACATCCAGACTGTTTAGAGACCCTGAGCGCATACTCTTGTTTGAGAAATGTAAAACATGTCTGATGGCAGGGATTCTTAAAAAAAGAAAGAAAAAGAAAAGACCATGGAGAATTGGTCCACCTTACTCCAGTACAGTGAGGCATGCTCAGGACCAAATAATGCCAGTATCTGCCCTCTAACATTGTATGATACTCCGTCTTGGTGAGAGCAGTCGGATTTTAAAGAGAACTTGATTCTAAGTAGCTCACTCCTTGCGAGTAAAGCTAATTTACTGCCTGTCAAATGTTTGAACTTCTTGAACCTCTTTTTTAAACGTGTTGTACGTTCTGCTCTCCCCCCACGACCGGCAGCCCCACGAAGGCCATCTCGGAGGCAGTGGGGAGAAGGGCTCGGAGGTTTTGTGCCTCCTGCTACTGCTTACAGGGGAAAGTGGATGGGTACAAGTGGGGATTGTATCCAGAGCAACCCCTTCCCTTTAGCTGTCACCCATCATTTGCCTAACAAGAGGGCATCTCCGCTGTATGCGGGGTCCTCCTCACCCTGGTGCCTGTGGGCACCGTGACACACGCTGACACTTTTCCTCTTCCTCAGCGTTTATTCTCCTTTCCCCCCCCCGCACCTCCACTCCCCCCCCCGTTTCTGTGGCTTTGCCTTCCGCAGCACCCATTTTGTGGTTGTCTCCCCTTCCTCTGGCAGCCATTTTGTGATTGCACTCAGCACCCTGCGTCACAGTTCGAAAGGTGCCCAGAGGCTCAAAGAGGTTGGCGACCCCTGAGCTAGATGGTGCAGGGGGCCACTGGGGAAGGATAACTCTTGCTCAAGACCGATGCTCCCTCTAAGCTGTGGAGTCCTGTGAGCAAAAAGTCTCCTTTGTGAGCTGCTGGCATTAAAGTTGTGAGTGAGTGGTTTGGCTGCTGCATAAGTCAGTTTGCTCTGGCGGCATCCTTCCTGAGCTGAGACAAAAATGTGTGAGCCGGAGGCTAAAAAACTGTGAGCTAGCTCACACTAACTCCGCTTAGAGGGAACACTGCTCAGGACCTTGGATGCGTGAGAAAGATTCCTACCTACCTACCATCCCCAATAACAGCAGATTACTGCATGAGTCCAGCCTGCTTGCATCACTCGCCTATCCCATAAACCTAGACAAGAGTGCGATCTTACGCATGTGTCCTTCATTCATTGCCTTTGAAACACTGTTCCAACACAAGCAAGAATTCAGAATCTTGAAGGGTGAATCTTGAAATGGAAGCCTGAGGGAAAATACTAATTTTGCCTTTAAAGCCTACCTCCGTTGCTTTCTCAACAATTTCCAAGCGTGATTTAGTCGTTCTTGATCATGAAAAACCATATAATTTGCATCTCTGGGCATGTAAAAGTTTAATTTTAAATATTTGTCTGGAATAGCGTGCATGAATGAAGAGAGCAACAACCAGAAGCAGCAGCAGCAACAACAGCAGCAGCAGCAGCAGCAGCCACAGCAGCATGTTACAAACTGGCCTGGAAAACAGGTCGAGACCCTGAGATTGTGGGAAGAAGCTGTCAAAGCAAGGAAAAAAGGTAAAAAAAAAACCTGTGGCCTTAGTATGTTGAAATGAAATGAGTGTCTTTTATGTACAGAGCAAGAAGTTTAAATCTATACTGGGTTTTAAATTGTATAATTATTTTTAACTATATGAATTATGTTTTACTGTTTGCAAGATTTCTTGCCTTGTTAGCCGCCCTGAGCCCTACGGGGGAGGGCGGGGTATAAATCTGATTAATAAATAAATAAATAAAAAGCAAATTTGCACTCCTGTAGCTGTGTGATGGCAGTTGCTACCAGTTTATGCGATAGCTGTCATTAACCACTCAGGTTCCTTAAACAGCTTGAGCTATAGTTTAGTTACAGGAACCAGGCTGAGAGGTGCTAGTCCTTTTACAGGTCAGCAAGTCACCTTTCAGTGTACTGCATTCTTACACAGCAAGCTGAAATTGACCTTCAGTTGGGTATGGAAACAGTTTATTGCTAAGCTCAGTGCTGACCTTTGCTTCTCCTTTTCTCTAAGTTATTGTGCATGGAGTTGCTTTGGATGCTCCTTGGCTTGATCAAGCTCCTGCTCACCAGTCTTGGTTTGTGTGGGATGAATTCAAAGTTACTAAGGTTCCAACAACTGGATTAAATTCTGAGTTAGCAGTTGATAACGTCAGGAAGTTTTGCTCTGGTTCCTCACTTTAGAGGAGGAAGGGGGGTAGGAGGAGCAAGAGGTGCACTCAAGCACAGCACTGATGCTGTGTTTATGCCAGCATGGAGTTTAACTGTAGGCTGATGTGATGTCTGAATTCAGCCCCAGGTCCCTTGGGACATATCAAATCAGCTTTAAGTCTGGTATCACCGTTGCAATTCCCAGGGGAGAACAGCATTCTTCTTGCCTTTAAGAAGTTGTGACAGATTTGTGTACAGCTGATGCTTTTGGTAGTGGTGGCGTGTCCTTAGTCTTGGATTTGCCTTCACAGTCTTGCCTTGGTTTTGAAGGCACCCGTCCTCCATGACTTTTTGACCTCATCCTATATACCACTGGTCTCTCCTCCCCTCACTTGTATGAACTTGGTTTGACATCTAAACTTAACACTGCCTGCTAATGGCTCTTACCAGGGTGACACCAGATGCTCTTGTTGTAGCCTGAAGCTGATTAGCTATGTTTCAAAGCTAGTCTTGAGAGTTGCATAAATATTTGTAAATCACGTGAAGTGAGTGCAACGGGTGTGTATAACCCAGGCAGCTAGCTATGTAACAGTTCTCATGGAGTCCAGCTCATTCTTTCCCTTTAGCATTTGGGCTTTCTTCTTCCAGATCAAATATTGCATAAATAGTACCAAGGGAGAGACCACTTAGCCCAACTTTCTTGAAGCAAAATTACTGTATAAGGAAACTGCAATTTTTGTATTGCAGTTTTCTTTGTAAATGCATCTGATTCAGTGAAAATTAGTGCCCGGTGTAAAGAAGGGTAACAGAAGTCTGTCTGATTCTTGCCATGGGAATGGAAGTAGAGGGCACTCTCACTCGTTTTGTGTTCCCCATTTTGACTTCATATATTTCTACCCTTTACATTTCCACCAGTATTGATGTATTTCATTAAAAACCTTTTAATAGAAGACTGACAGACAATCGTGTGCCCAGTTTTTGTAACGTGTTATTTCCCTTCAGTCTGGGGTTATGTGTTTGGCACAACAAAACAAAATCTAGAATTTGCAGTTAGAATGGTGTTCCTTTGCCATGATTCTGTTTTCAAAGCTATTATTTTCAGAGGCTTTTGGGGGGAGGGGAGGTGGAATAGGGACTGCATTAGGCCCACAGAGCTTCACCAGCCCTCGGTTGCATCCCCTCAGGTGCTATTTCCCCCTGCTTTTTTCGCTGTTGCTTGTGGTGGCTGCTAGCATTTAGGTCCCCAGCCACCTTGTTAAGAACCTACTCGCATGCATATGATGGTTTGGGGCAGCCTGTAGATAGGGGATGGCAGTTGTAGAGACAGTCAGGAGAGGTCTGTAGTGATAACAACACGGAATAGGAAAGGAGCTTGGTGGAAGCTAGACTTGGTGGCTCTTCTGGGTGAGAAACTGGAAAGAGAGACACCAAAGGTAAGCCTAGGTTTGAGCAGATATGGAAGGCCCCTGGAAAGTAGTAATTGCTTTCCCCCCTCAGCCTCTGAGCTGGGACAAGCTTCTGTGTATCTGCTGAGAATGTAGAAGGAAGGAACATCATGTTAACTGGAAGAATAAACAGAGCTTAAGAAAAAACAGTAGTGGGAAGAGAATGTAAAACAGTGGCTGGTTAAAATGAGCAGAAAGAGAGGACATGCTGCAGTTCTCGTGGATTCTAAAACACTTGTAGCAATCAGCAGCTTAACTGAGAATGAGGACCTGCTGAGAATGAGAACTGCTGTGGGAACACCCAGGTGCAGCAGAGAGTGGGCAAGGAATGAAAGGTCCTGGCACACCGAAAGTGGCTCCTTGGGATGCACAAAACGGGTGCAGGCCCTAGTCTGCTAGGAAGCTTGTAGTGAGTGCTGCCTTCTGCTCTCGCCCAGTTTTCCTTGCAACTGAAAATCGGGTTTTCAAAGAGAAATCTTTAAGCTGCAGTCGGCTGCTCCTTGTCCCTTGTGTTGCAGAATGCTACAGAACTGTTGGGAACAGTTTTCACGTGTTTGCCATGCATGTACAGTCAGTAACATAAGGAACCTTGGCACAGGCAGCTACTGTGCATAGCAACTGTCAGCTCTGAGGATGGCATGTGTGTTGAAGGGGCTTAGCATTGTTGGTGGAGCACATGATTTGCATGCAGGTGGTCCCGAGTCCATTCTCTGGCATTTCTAGTTGAAAGAGCCACCGCCAATCAGAGTAAATGCTGAAGTAGACTCTACCAATGCGGTAACTCCATAGAAATCATCTGATTTCTGCCCCACATTTTAGTAACACCAGTTCCCACTGGCTGAGAATGTTTGGGACTTGGTTTTGGCTTGAAAGTTTAAAACCAGAGTAGATGAATTTATTCTCGTGCACAAAAAAGCCCTGTTTGGTTTTTACAAAGAGAGAGTAGTGAAAACTATAGAAATACATCATGTAATGGCTTAATTGCAACACCTTTCCTCCACCTCCAATTTTGATTTCAGAAAGTCAACAGACTCTGAGGCCAACTTCGGTCAAGCAAGGTAGGGTCAGATATATTTCTATAGCTCGTATGGCAAGGCTGGACTCCCGGCTCATTTTGATTTGCCTCTTTGGAATATTTACATAGAGTTATATCCCACCATGGAACTAGATGGCAGATTCTACCTTGTGACAATAACAATTGCTTGTAATTTGAATTGCATTCTGGGGAGTTCCCGGGTGTTGGCTCTGTCATACTGGCTGTAGCTCCACCTGTCTCTTGCCCCTGCCTTACTGTGCAGTATTCTGTTAATGGCCCTCCTCCCTTCTTTAGGTTTTTTTTTTGAGGGGGAACCAGTGGAGTGATATTGACACAGCACAACCAGGTCTTTGCATGAAAAGCAGTTTGGCCTGCTGCCTGTTAAGGAATTCCAGACACATGGTTTGTTGGTGAAGCATGTGAATGGGCTACATACCTAAAGTGTGCCCAGAGTGAGACTTCAAGGGCTGCTGGTCTTTTCTTAAATGCCACAAATGAACTGTTCCTAGCAGTCCTTCATTTTTCTCCTACCTCTCTGTGACAGCAGTCTCATTCCTATTCTGTGGCTAACCAGCAGGTGGTGCTGAAATATCAGAGGTATCTACCTCTTCCATATGGCCTTTTTTTTTTAGTCTCCCCCCCCCCCCCCCCCCCCCTCGTCCCACGGTCTTCTTTTTGGATGCCCGTTGAACTCTTTCTCCAATGCCAGACACTAAAGGAAACGCTGGTGTGTGTCATCTTTCATTAACATGAAAATTGTGCAGCCAGTGGGGCTTAATACACAGATCTTATTGACTGAGGTGTTTTAAACTTACTAAAGCATTCCGCCAGTTTTGGTTTAAATTGATTTTCAAGACTGAAATAAGCAGGTAAATAGTGAAACCAGCTTTGCCTATCGGTCCCTAATAATGACTTTTTAAAACCTTCACAGAATGTCAGTACAACTTTGAGAAGGCTATAGAGTACGTACCATTCGGTATGTACACTCTCCTCTACTTATAATGTTCCTCATGAGAGGATTTCTTTCTGCTGATAATACTGTGCTGTTTTTATGAACAAGCCCCTTCTTACATCTTTTTAAAAAAAGCTTCCCCTTAGTTTCCCAGGAAAAGTCTTGAATTCAGATGAGTTGCATGATTTAATGTTACCGTAGGATCTAGAATTATAATATTTAGCAGCTGTATATCTGAGTAAATGCTGGTTTAGGGATACACAGAATGCATAGACTTGCCACGAGGAGGTCTCACTGCCATTGTGCTGAGAGTTGCCGGCAGTTAATTTGTCGGTCTGCAAGCCCTCTGTTGCCCGTTTGTTGAGCAGCTTTGATACGTTCCAAATGTTTTAACTGCTCAGATGTAAATTGTCGGGGTAGAGGGCCTGGATTTAGGATGGGCTGTGTGCTGTGGTGGGCAGGGACGCAGTGAGATGAGGAGGGTTGAATTTGGAACAGTGCAGGTGGGAGCCCATGCAAATGTGCAGTGCAGCTTATTCTAAGGCCTGCCCCTCCAGAACGTGTTGATGGCTCATGCTCTTTCCATGTGCATAACTCCTGTTTTGGTTGTGTGTGTTCTTTTTGTTTTTTAGAAGCTGCTAACTTATGCCAAACGTCCACGGCTGCCACAACGCCTGTGACTCTTTCTACTCCTTTCAATATTACCTCCTCAGTGGCGTCTGGGACTATCACCAACCCAGTCACAGTGGCTGCTGCAATGAACATGAGAAGCCCAGTCAATGTGTCGAGCGCGGTTAACATCTCCAGCCCGATGAGCTTAGGCCACCCAGTAACAATAACCAGTCCATTGTCTATGACCTCTCCGTTAACGCTCACCACACCTGTCAATTTACCGACTCCAGTAACTGCTCCGGTGAATATAGCACATCCAGTTACTATAACCTCGCCCATGAACCTCCCAACGCCAATGACGCTAGCCGGTCCGTTAAATATAGCGATGCGACCAGTGGAGAGCATGCCCTTCCTCCCGCAGGCGTTGCCAACTTCTCCACCCTGGTAAAACAAGCAAACACACAAACCCTTACAGCAGTATTAAAAAGAGGAATGAGAAGCAAGTCCTTACCAGCAACTTTTTGTGTTTCGGTTTTCGTTTTGTTTTTTAGTTAATGATAATGAAACCAGACTAATTCAGCTGGGGCAAAAAAGTGCGCCAGTTTAAAAAGACTTATTATAGCATCCTTGTTTTGTTGGTCGTTACTCTAACACTGGGCAATTTCATTTCCTTCCAGTTATCAGTTGGAGATGAAATACCGAGCAGGTGAGAGTTGAACCCGGTGCATAAGGGGAGGGGGATGCCGGGTTCCTGTTAGTACTTTGGAAACAGTAAGTGGAGAAATATTTTAACCTGAACACTAGAAGGCTGAAAATAAAGCCTTCCGCAAACACGCAGGGTGGGAGATGGCTCACCTAGATTTGCCAGCTCTGTATCCCTCCAATTCTAAAAGTAGCATTGTAGTGTTGTTTTTAAAAAAGTAAATGCATTACATGGTCCTATTTTTTTAATGCATTTCAAATAATTATGCATTTTACCTTTGGGAATACGATGACTTCAGGCCGAATTCCCTATGGGAAAAGTGATACCAGCTCTGATATGCAAAGCATATGGTAACTTAACATTCTAACTTCAACATGTAACAATGGAGATTGTGACCTGATATTTGGAGATGTAAATAACACTCACTATATTGCCCAAAGGGAATATAACAGCATAGTCAACATATTAAGAAAAAAAAACTGTTAAATGTTTGGCAAGGAACAGCTGTGAGTGATGGAAGAGGAGTCGAAATCCAGGTGAACACGGTCTCTGGTCAGAACCCACTTGGGACTCTTGGAAAGAGCCGACAGCAGGCTTTGAAACAAATGGGGGGAAATCGCGTTATGCTGGAAGACTTTGGAGACACCAGGGGTATGACGCGTGTATGCCCTGATTCTTTCAATCAGAACCTGCCGACATCGTGACGTGGAGCAGGTGTTGTTCACTAGAAGTTTTTTGTCTTATATTATAAAAATGGTATACAGTTTTTATTCTAACCACTAATTAGTTAGGATGCCCCTTCAGGACAAGCCAAGAGAGTGCATCTTATTGTTTGTGTTTCTTTCTCTTTTTTTAAACCCTTTCTTCCCTCTTAATCAAGTGTTGTGCAGATCTCCAACTTGTAAATATTTGCAAGAAACCATCATTTTTACTTTTTAGTTTTTGTTGTGTTAACACATAGCTATCAATGGAAGGGGTGGGCATGGGGGAGTTCCCACTGGCCTATCCAATGCAGGAGAGATTCCCCTCCCTACCCCCGTGAATGGTCACACTTTAAGAGACAAACAAAAACGACACAACTCTTATTCCTTTCAAATTTTTTATCTGTACATAAGGTAGGATGGGAAATCTAGGGAAGCAGTTAACTTTTTAGGCTATCATGTCAGTCACTTTTTTAAAAAAAAGTTTTTTTTTTTTAAAAGATCATACCCTATAACCAAGACTGAGTTAAGAACTAATTGGAAGGAGAAAGTGATCAGACCAAGGGTATGACAGTGCAGTGGTGGTCAGTATTTTGATTCTAGCAGGATATCGGTAAGCCTGAGAGGGTCAAAGTCCACTCTTTGTGTTTGTACCCATCGTGTCAATGTAAAAACACCGTCTTCTATACTTCTTGAGGCTAATGTCTGGAGTTGGGACGGGAGACGGCTGCCCAGGTCCTTATGTGGAAATGGTTCTAGGAGCTCAGATGACATAGTGAAACGGGGGAAATAATAGAGCTTAGTGTAAAATAATTTTATAAATGATCTTTTTGTACCTTAGGACATCAAATTGTACAACTTTTGTATATATAAAAGCTTAGGAGCTTTCTGTGTAGCAGAAAGAGAACACATTCCTACACTTTTAATGTATATGTTTGTTATAATGTCATGTAAACATATGCCCCATGTTTGTGCCTTTTAATTAGTTTGTCTGAATAAACAGAAATGTAGAGACCTTGTAGTGATACTTTTGTTACTCATAGTAATCATTGCTTTTTTAATGTGCAGAATTGTGTGGTTGGTGGGGGGAAACATTGCTGGGAGAAAAGCTTTTGACTGGGGGGGGGGGGGCCCAAGGGTTCATCAGTAACCATGCAGTACACAAGGCTCCTGGTTCTAGTTCCAGACTTTGTGTAGTAAACAAGCAGTAAGTAAGGCTAGGTGGAGCAGCCATCTGGAGATAAGGTAAAACCTTCTGTCTGAACCAATGTGAAAGCATCACAAAGTAGCAAGCAAGCTTTTGCATTCCCTAGTGCTGGTCTTTGGCCTAGATTTTCAGTGTGAAAAGGGAAGGATGTTTCAGGGCACAAAAAGAAGGCCCCAGTCAGCTTCGGTGCTATGATGGAACGTAAGAGATGTTATGCTGACATAACTAGGGGAGAGCATGTTAGATTCTTCAGAGTTTCTTGGGAGAGAGAGATATACTGGCTCTTGTCCCTTAGGAACATTAAAAGCCAGTCATTTGGGTTGGGTTCTAGTGCTCATTAAAACATGGGGTATCTTATAATGCTGAACTTTCAATGCAGTCCTGTGCATGTCTGCATTGGTTGTGGCATACTCCTAGATGAATGTACATTGGATTGCAGTGTGGGTTTCCATTTCTCCTAGTATAGAACAACAGCCAAGACTGGCTTTAGGCTGGATTGTGTATTACTGTTTGATTCTTCCCAGCCCTGGCCCTTTCACCCCCCTGTTCTTAGTTATGGCTTTTCCTCCTCCCCACTTAACCACCCTCAGCTACCTGAAGAGCTCTTGTTTCATTATATTACTCTGCTCTGGTTCTATTCTTCCCGCTACTGAAGGTTTTAAGCCCATCTGTGACTCTCACCTACGTTTCTCTGACCAGTACAATGGACACTGATCAGTTCTATATAAAGAGGGAGGTCCATTTGAAAAGGCCTTGGTTGCCATGGAGTGATATTTGGAGTGCTGTGATGCATTGATGGATGCAAGGGACTGAATGGGTTCCAGGGGTAGTGCACACATGTATGAGCCTGCTCTTGCAGAAAGCAGACATGGAGAGATCCAGCCATTTGATACTGTCCAAGTGAATTTGCTAGGTTTTCACCTGCACAACAGCTGAAGAAGTGTTTGAGCAAAGTCCCAAACACTTATTTGGAGGATTTTTACCCCATCTTTTTGTCATTTCAAGTGGTTTATTCGTACTACAATCAGGAAAGCAACAAAACCCACAAGGGTTTCAATGTATAGCGGACCCCCCACTCCGTATGTAGCAAAACGACTGTTAATAAAGGGGAGAAATGGCCTTATGAAGAAACTGCATACTCCAGAATGTTGAGAACTATTAAGAGTCCGGGGTGGGGGGGGGGGGGGTGTCCTCTAGCCCAGGAGAAGGTATAAAATCCTGGGAGAGGTTGGAGGGGGGCAGTTCTGAATTCCAAGCATTAAAAAAGGGACATTGTGATGCTGTGTGGTAAAATCCTGGGTGCCATTTTGGGATTGCCTAGCATCCGACATAAAGATCAACGCCAATAGTGGGAAGGGAGGAGGCAGCAGCAGGAGGGGGGGGGGAGGAAGAGGCCATGATGGGGGGGAGGGGTTAGAGAAAGGAGGGGGGGAGGTCATTTGGGATGGAGGGAATTTTTCTGCACTTTCCATTTGCCCACTTGTTATAAACCTAATTCTGAACTTGGGAGTGCAAATGAAAATGTTTCCAGCATGGGGCTAGGTTTTAGAAAGAGGAGGTGTTTGCAGAAAAATCTCACATCCCCCAAGGGACTTCCTAGATATGCAGGAAAAATTACATTGTTTTAAACACACACACACACACGCATTAAAGGGTCTCCACAAAACTACAGAGAAGGGACAGTCAGGATTACAGATTTGGTAGCTGACGACTGCAGCCAATGGCACAGGCCTATAATTGGCTTGGTGAGAGGTGTAGGGTGGGTTGCCAACCTCCAGGTGAGGCCTGGCATTCTCTGAGAAATGCAACTGACCTCTGGACTGCAGAGATCAGCTGGCCTGGAGGACATGGCAGCTTCAGAGGGGGGGGGCTGTATGCCATCACATCCCTGCTGAGCTTCCTCACCTCCCTAAACTCCGCCTTCCCCGGGTGCAACCCCCAAGTCTCCAGGAATTTTTCCAAGCCAGAGCTGGCAACTCCAGTGAAGGACTGCAGACAGTTTCACTGGCCAGCGTCTGAGATGGAGAGGGAAGTGTAGTCACAAAGCGACACGACACTGCCAGTTGTTGACAAGAAAGAATGGAAAACTGGAGAGACACAGCAAAATTGGGAGAGGGCAGCATTTTTTTAAATGACTCATGATGACCTCACTGTACACTCAGAGAAAGTGGGAAACAGAGGAAATAAGTCATTGGCAGTTAGAAAACCACAGAGAAAAAGCCTGGATTTGGAGCATCGCTTATTTTAAAGTTTTTAAAGGAACTGTAGGAATGGAATATGATGAGTAATTGAAGGGCATGAAACTGGGGGAGGAGTTGACTGTCCTGCCTGCGTTAAAGAAAAAAGAACTGCCATCCAGAAGATGCATAAAATGGGCTTCTGTGTGGTAAAAAGTATTTACATCCCATCCCTTTAGAAGGGCGACACCGAAAAGAAGCTCCCGGACAACATAAATCCGACCTGAAGCTCATTTTAAGTTCGCTTACTGGATACTAAAATTATTCCAGACAAGATTGACATAAAAGTGTGTGGAAATGTGCCTACGTTGAAGAAAACTTCACAAAAGTTTCTAAAACAAGTTTTAAAAGATACCTGAAAGTATATTGCCAGAGCAAAAAATACCTACAGCAGTACAGAAGACTCATACAGTACAGTGGAGACAGAAGGAAGCACTGGTAAGAGAACCTTCAGGCAAAGTATGAGAAGGGCTGTTTTCATAACCCCCAGGAAGACGGAAACAGAGCAAGGGCAGCTATGAGCAAGGCACAATGAGGCATCCATAACTGCTCAAAAATGTGTTTACTGTGGAGAAAATAAAACTGCTTTGGGAGGGATGTTTTTGTAAGCATTGAAGGAAAAATTGAAACGGCATTGTTTTTCTGACAATGAAGGAAGATGGTCCATGGCACAAAATATCTGGATGGATGGAGGTAACTTATACCTCAGTGGTACTCAGTGACTCGGGAGCCATCTTCTGAGCTCTGCTCCCCAATGGGGCCCCTGCCCCTCCCTCAGGACAGCCAGCGGTCAAGGCTCTTGTCTGGCTGGTCTGGTGGTTGCCTTGAAAGAGCTGCTGCCAGGGGAACGGCTCAGCTGCACGCCTCCTTGAGGTAGAAGCCTCATGCCAAGGAGGGAAGGAAATGAGGCTCTTTCGGTTTACGGTCTGGCTTTCCACAAGCCACAGAGTGGGTGCCATTGTTGTAGGTAGCTTATATCCTGATGTGACGGCAGAATTCTTTAAGAAGGAAGGCAAGTGCCAGAATGGAAGAAGTGCAATTTTAAGAAAGAAAAACCCTGGAAACAAAGAAGTCAGATGTATTATGGAAGACAGGAAGAAATCGAAGTTTGTTTAACTGAGCAAAATAAAAATATGGGAAAAAGCAGAGTGGGTCGATGCGTGTATCAATATTGCTCAGTCAAACATTTCAGGTGTGAGGAAAGGGGGGGTCATTACCTCGTACCCTGTCACAACGGAGACATCATTACTGGAAAACATCTTCACAGGGTCTTTTAACAGGCGAGCATCCTCGTATCTACTTTACTACAGAACAGCCAGCAGTAGAACAGCCCTTTTGCATCTGTGGATGTCGAATAAAAGTTTTCATCTGGACTTTAGACATATGGGGGTGGTTCCTGCTAGCTTTCCCAGCTTTCCCCAATCCTCCTCCTTACTACAGCTGACGTCCCATGCGGCTTGTGTCCATGCCAGTCCTATGATCTCTATTTTGGGTGGGCAAAGTAATCCAGGCTAAATTTTCCACTAACGAAAGGGGAGGTGTAATTTCTTCCAGTTCCCCATTCTTGCTGCAGACCTCATATTTGCCCCAACACCATTCCTGAGGGTCCCTTGCATTGGATGTGAAGGACTTTGCACTGTCTCTTAGACTTCAGAAGGGGACCACAGAGAGTTAGAGAGATACAGGCTAGGAGGACCCTGATAATCCTTTCCTTCTACTGCTCTGATACCATCCCTTTGATATGTAGATTGCAGCTCTCAGGGAATCTTCCTTCTGGCTTGACACCTTCTCTCCACGTTATGCTAGTCTTTCTCCATCTTGGCACCATGAGGACAAGACATGCTTCCTGCATCTCTATCCATCCTAGCTAGTTAGACTAGATTAGACCCTTATGTCTATCCTGTCTAGAATGGAGTAAATAATAAAGGACTCATATTGGTTCTGCAAAGATAAAGAGGCTCCATGTGTAACTTTGTTTCTTGGCAGCACACACAAACCAGATAGACTCTGCTGCTACCCCAAATAATCATTCACCTTATTCCTCTAAAGCACCACCCTGAGGAGATCATTGGGCTGGAGTGGGATGAGATGGGCAGGAAAGTTCTATTCCATGCTGGAAGTGCTGTCCGTTAGTGGAAAAGGTAGTCAGATTGAACCCATTGTTTTCAAATGCAGGGAAAATTTAGAATAACAACCCTATATCAGGAGAACACTTTGTGCAATCTTAATGTGTAAAACAGAAAATTGTCCATTTAATTTATTGTTTGGGGAGACAGAGCAAAATAAACAGTGAAGTCTTTTATTGGAGCAATATGTTAATAATTCTGCCATCTCTCTCCCTGGCCACCAAAAGGCAGTTTGAATGAAAATGTTTTATCTTGTATTTGGAAAATGTACAAATTCAGACTTTGGAAAATCTACAAAGCGAGATAATCTACAATGCTGATGGGCAGCCATCATTCATCCTGTTATGTGCATTAGCAGCCCTGATCTTAAAAACAGATGGGATACTTCACAGTGTGTTTTCTGTCACTCTTACGGGGCAACATGGGCTTTCGAGATGCCAGGTCATTTAGTCATCACCAGCATAATGAAGGCAGGTCAGAGGTCTGGGGGAATTTGAAGTCTGCACATTTTCCCTCAAGCCTGTGAAGAAGATTGACACAAATGTTGACCACCTTCCTCTAGAAGAACCTGTCCACAACCTCTCCTGCTATGAGCCACATGGTTGCACTGAATGGGTCAAGAACAGGAAACGGCACACTTTCCCTGGTGCCTGCCACCCATTTTTAGAAAGCAGGTAGGGCCAAGGGGCTGCAGTGGCTCAGTGGTTAAGATGCTTAGCTGCAGACCGGAAGGTCAGTAGGTCAGCATTTTGAGACCCAAGTGCTGAGTGACGGAGTGAGCTCCCATCTCTGGCCCCAGCTCCTGCCAGCCTAGTGGTTTGAAAGCAAGAAATGGCTGCCCAGATTTTTTTTTAATGTTGCTTCGTCTGCCATCACAAGGATTGTCATTGTGAGACTGAAGGTCAGCTGTAACAGCCATTTTGTGATGGGTTCTGCCTCCTGGGGCATACCTTTTGCGGCAGCCATTTTATGGTTGTGCCCGCCATACTGTGTCTGGATTTCAAATGGGCCTGCAGGCTCAAAAAGGACAGGGACTCCTGTGACAGGAATGTGTCATTGGTCGTTCACACATTTTGGAATTCCCTGTTCAAGGTATCCTGTTTTGCTCCTCACTTAGCTTCTGGAGCTCTGTACCTACTTTTCCAGTGGCCTGAACTGCCCTGCAGCTCTCTAGTTCTCTCTGGGTTTAGTTTGCTGCCCTTGATACCGATGCTTTTGATGGGCTTGATTTTATTAGTCCTGTTGTTTTATGTAATTTTTACAACTGCTCTTGGGACTTATTTTAATGCGGTGCATTTAAAATAATTGTTGTAAGCTGCACTGAGTATTATTTTATATGTAAAAAGGTGGGGTATGAATAATAATAAATAGTAACAATAAAAATAAACCAACGTGGATGTACTAATCTAGTGTTTTTTAGAAAAGTACAAAAAACAGAAAACCAAACATTTATTTTAAAAAATATTGAAAAGTTGTCAGAAGTGAGTGGGGCGCACATAACAAATTTTGTTTGAATCTGAATGTGGTATTACAGTTTATTATTTATTTATTTATTCAATTTATACCCCACCCTCCCCACCAGTTACAGAGACATGCTAATCTAAACCTTCATAGTGTGTAACAGCCCTGTCAATCACTGGGTCTTCTGTCCCCTGATTTGTATTTTAAGCTATGTTCTTATATTATGTGTTTCCCCTGTCATGTTCTGACCGTGTTACGATCTGTGCCATGAAACAAGTGAAAGTTGGTTGATACATCTTGCAAATTAACTACTAGCTGTGTTTCAAGACCAGTTGAAATTATAAATGTAATCAGAATTAAACAAGAAAATGAAAGTCACAGTATAGGAGAGGCCATAACATAATTGTCTCTGTAGTGAAAAGAGAACACTGGTCTTCTCTTCTGAACTAAAACAAATTATCTTTTGAATAAAAATCAAACCTGTTGGAAATAGGGGAATGCAAAATTTAAAATATTACACAGGGTAGAGGAGAAAATTACATGCACCCACATCCAAAATAAGGGTATCTGTGGGTTGATGGAAAACACAAATATAACTTCTTTATTACAGACAAAAGAAATACAGCAGTCACAAACTCATGACACATAAACAGATTTTGCCTGAATACATTTGATAACTCACAACCATTCAGACCGTGTTTCAACAAAGTTTTTACCATTCACAAGAAATATAAGTTTAATGATTAAATATCAATTCGATTCAGTTTAGTTTATTGTAATTAGCCATTGGCCGTTACAAGATTACAAATTACATATTGTGCACAAACTATAGGTTAATAACAGGATATACAAAAGTACCAGAAAGCAATAACAAAATATGACTAATTTAATATAGTAGCCTGAATAATGCCCCGTCCTGTTGCCACCTTGGAATGTATATTCTTTGCAGGAATGGCAAATAATGAAACTTTCTCCGGTGGTCCAGGAGTGGAGCAGTCCTTTGGACTCCAAACTCCTGGGTTAGCTCCTCCCTCTTCCGAAGGCAGGGCCGGCAGACTCTTGAGGCACGGAGAGGGAGGGGCTTGTCCCTCAGATTCCCAGTCTCTCTGGCCCTGCCTTTAGAGCAGGTTGTGGTGGACTGTGCTCTCTTAGAGCACTCGAATTGGAAAGAAAATTGAAGAGAAGATAAGAAGAAGCACGGATATTGTGGAGGAGGACAGCATCAGGTAGCTTTTCAGCTTCCCTGTTTGCTGACATCCCGGTTGTTCCCTCCATTCCCAAACGCGGAAGAGCGTTTGTTCCTTCGCTGGGCCGTAGACCTGGGTAACCCCTGGGGAACGACGGACCAGACGAGTCCCACGATGCCGCGCTGAGGAAACTGAGCGGTGGGGACGAGCGCACCGGGGCGCTTTGACTCCGATCGAGGTCGGACGCTCCTTGCTGGCTCCTCGTCTCAGAACGGCGTGGGAGGCCAGGAGGACTACCCTAGGAACCACGGTAAGTGAAAAGAAACCCCATAACTCCGATCGAGGTCGGACGCTCCTTGCTGGCTCCTCGTCTCAGAACGGCGTGGGAGGCCAGGAGGACTACCCTAGGAACCACGGTAAGTGAAAAGAAACCCCATGGTTCCTGGGTTATTGCAGGTGTCTGCTGTGCCCTTGCTTTTCCCCTTTGTTGATCCTTCCCTCTCTCTCCCCGTGTATAATGCAGAAGGGAGATTAGTAGGGGCAGGGAATGCTAGCCTAATGAGCTATAGCATTTGACTATAAGAAGGAGATAGCTAATGCATTTTTCCTCTTAAGT
>NW_015173777.1:133117-146148 GCF_001447785.1 Gekko japonicus
TACGTCCCAGGAGTTTGGAGTCCAAAGGACTGCTCCACTCCTGGACCACCGGAGAATGGAAGATTTGTCTCCACTTACCGTGAAGCTTCCTTCTCGGTGGTCCAGAGTGGAGCAGTCCTTCCTGCCCGTTTTTGTTCTTTGGGGTCGGCTTCCTCGCTGTATAGGGGTGTGACAGACATGGGGAGTTCTAGGGGATATGGGGTTGGTCCCCCATTCCTTAGGGACTGTCATATTGTGGTCCTGTATATTGTTATTGTCAGAGTAGCTTCCCCGTTGGGAGCGGTTCTTGTCAGTTATTTTTCACAGTTTGAGGATAGGGGCTTGGAGTTCGACTGGGAATCTGAGGGACAAGCCCCTCCCTCTCCGTGCCTCAAGAGTCTGCCGGCCCTGCCTTCGGAGGAGGGAGGAGCTAACCCAGGAGTTTGGAGTCCAAAGGACTGCTCCACTCTGGACCACCGAGAAGGAAGCTTCACGGTAAGTGGAGACAAATCTTCCATTATAAGAGGCATATGCGTCAATGTCAGATAACAAAAATGAAATTTTATCCTCAACTGGGTAAGCACTAAGACCAGATAAAATACCTGCTAAAAATTTAGCCCTCGGACTAGAATACGGTGGGCAAAAGAGGATATAGTAAAGTAAATCCTCAAGTTCATGGGTGCCACAAATACATAGACGATGGACCAATGGAGTTTGATTAAATCGGCCCTCCAAAATTGCCGCTGGCATTGATTGAAACCGTAGAGAGGCAAGGGACATTCTAAGTATGTGTTTAGAGATACTAAGTATGGAGTTCTAGTATGGCCCAATTTAATTGATTTGTACCATGGTGCCACTTTTGACTTTAATATCAAAGAGTGGTCTAGCCGAGCGTCAAAGTCATAAATCCAGTTTCTAAGTTGGGATGTTCCCAAAAGATAATTGGGAATAGAGTATCTTGAACATATGTTGTTAAGAAAATCAAGACGGTGCGAATCGTTAGCTAACAGCAGGTTAAAAGATTAGTGACTGAGGGAATTAGATCTTTTCCAATATCTGATAATTATAAGGTGTGCTGGGGACCCCTTGGGGAGTGCTAAAATGTGCCTTAAAAAGGATTCTGGACTACTTCGAGGCTGGCCAAAACTCCATCGTTCCATCCCCATATTTCAACTCCGTACAAGAGATGGGGTATAACCTTACTCTTGTACAGTTTCAGAACCGTGTCTATCAGGCGACCTTCCTTGGAGTAGTAGAAGCTCAAAATAGACCCAACCAGTCTTAGTGCTGATGGTTTGACCAAAGCAGCATGGGTGGTCCAGTTTAAAGACTCTCTAAAAGTAATGCCAAGGTATTTAAATGAATTGCATTGTTTAATTGGATTCCCAAGAATACTCCAAGAGGATATTTTTGTCCTGTTCCTGAAAACCATGACCTTAGTCTTATCAAAATTTATAGTGAGAGTTTCTTCTTTACAATAAGTCCCTAACTGATGCAATAGCCTCTTCAGACCAATTTTTGTGAGAAAAATTAAGACCGTGTCATCAGCATATAGCAAGATTGAAATTTTTTGATGGCCCAATGAGGAGGGAGTGAAGTGGGGTCCTGAAATTTTCCCAGCTATGTTAAACAATAAAGGGGCCAACACGCAACCCTGCTTCAAACCCTTACAAATTGGAATTCTGTCAGAGAGCCAGAAGTTCCTACTCTGACCAATTATTAAATATATTTCATTCAAATTGTCCATCCAGTCTTGGATTTTCAGAATCTCCTTCAGCTTCCGTTACCTTGCACACTCCCATCTTGCTGCTGTGACTGAATTTAGTAATAGAAGTTGTGATTTACTCAAGACTGAGGGAACATAATAACAGAGTTTCAGGCATTTTCGGACTGCTACTGTTCAAACTGTAGCTTAGCAGGCTTGCTACCTTATTCCAGTAATAACCCCCTACTCCCAAGCAAAGCCACTATGTATGATATGGTATTATATGGTATGGTAGCGTGGCAATACCAGCAGTCTCCACAGCAAGAGTTACGCATCTTAGTCGGGATAATGCACATTTCCACAGATCCTCAGCAATTTCATAACCTAGAGCTTGATGCCATAGGGGTAGCACCGATAATCATACCAAAGTTTTGAAAAGACACGCTTTTGAGGCTGCGCTATTAAACTTCCAGATTTGTTAATCTGCCTTCATTCTGATGTTTCTATACATTCTTTTACAAGAAAGCTACTCATTTGCAGGTAATCAAACCATGATACTTGACCATCGCTGTTTCTATGTATACTATTAAAAGGGATGACATTATTCTGATTTATCAAACACAATTTAAGTAGATCACAAACTAATCATGATTCAGAGGCCTGGAATTGTTTCAGTTTTAAAAAAATCAAAGGAAGTCTGTTATGGGGATTTTGTAAGACTACGAGTCATATCCTATGGATTCGTAATGGGTCTCCTTTCCGGTTCAAAACCTCAGAGTACAACAACACTCCCATTTCCATAATCAAACTTTTATATTTACTGAAAAAGAGCTCTGTCAATGCCAGCTCCAGAAATGTATTCCCATATTTAGTGATTCCTTCTCTGATTTGGTCTCTGAGCTCAGTCCTACAAAGGACAGAGGGGCCCAGGCTGGGGAACTTCCCTACAGAATGTGCCAAAGCCTGGATGTTTTATGGAAATGCAGCACAATCCAAGCTACAATTTTGCTTTGGAAAATGAGGAACCAGTGAGCTGTCTTTTCCTGTACGGATCTGGAAGCCTTTGGATGAAATCACAGAACAAGGCAGAATGCTCTCTCGTTTCAGAAGAGGGGCTGTGCAAGAATGTTTCAGAGGTGGTGCTACATTTTTCCCCCTTTTTGTATCTGTTGAACGCAATTGAATATAATTGAATTAACATTGATAAGGGCATACATTTAATTTAACATCTCCCTCTCACGTATTAACAAGCTTGGTTCTTTTGGGCTGGATCTAAAGATGTGCCTTAAAAAAGATTCTGGACTACTTCTCACGCACGGAGGGAAGCTGCCATTCATGGAAGGAACAATGTTTGGGTCCAGTGGCACCTTTAAGGCCAACCAAGTTTAATTCTGGGTATAAGCTTTTGTGTGCATGCATGAAATCTGCAGTATGGCACCCTCAGTCAAAATAACTTCCTGTAGCGAAAAAAAGTTTGTCAAATAATTTTGTTAGATTCTGTGACTCTGTTAAGTCACCTGGGCCAGCACGAAGGTGCCTCCTACTGAGTCAGCCCCTTGGTCCGACAAGGGCAGAGTCTTGCCTACTCAGGCTGGCAGCCCCTCCCCAGGGTCGCAGGCAGAAGAGGTCTTTCACACCCCTTCCTGCCTGGTCCTTTTAATGGGAGGTGCTGGGGATTAAACCTAGGACGTTCCGTGTGCCAAGCAGAGGCTCTTCTACTGACCCACAGCCCTTCCCTAAGTCCTGGTGTATTGTTTTCTTTAACATAAAATTGAATAAAACCATATCTTTAAAGAAAATTGCCGATAGCTTTGTTGGTCTAGCCAAAATCAAACAACAACAAAACAAGCAAAAGCTCCAATCACACCACCAAGGAACTGCGGGCGGGAAGCAAGGCTGTTTGCCCTGGGGCGAACTGACGTGTGTTTGCGTGATCAGACTTCCGCCTGCCCCGCAGTTCTGCATAATACTTACCTTTCCCTGGTGGTTTTTTGCACCGCTCCTGCGGTGCAACGAGATGCCTCACCAACGACTTCGGGACACCAGACAGATGTGTCTGTCTAATCGTGTCCCTTTAATCCGCGGGGGAATCGTTTGCCTGCCGCAGCTTCCGCTCCGTATGATCGCAGCCAAAGCCATCCTGCCATTCCTTGGGGGGCGGGCTGATCAAAATGTCACAAGCTTGTGAGTTCCGCAGAACTCTTTATCAGGCTGGATATTCAGTACAATAAACAAAACTGTGGGGTAAGGGGGAAAGTCCCTGCCCTGGATAACACAGGCTAGCCTGATCTCATCAGATCATGAAAGCTAAGCAGGGCTTGCTCTGTGGTGAGTCCTTGGGTGGGAGACCCCTGAGGACATCCAAGCTCTTTATGCAGAGGCAGGCAATGGCACGCCACCTCTGGACCTCTCTTGCCTTGAAAACCCTGTGAGCGGTTGCTGTATGTCGGCTGTGACTTGATTGTACTTTCCATCACCAAGAGGGGGGAAAGTGTTTCAGGATCTCTTGGGAAAACCCCAAGTCTACAGTGAGGCAGTCTGAAAAGAAAGCACAGCAGGTACTGGGTCATGTTAGGTACAAAATCAACTTCAACTTGAATCTTATAAATAGATCAGAGCATGAACTGTTCAGATATATGATAACTGCAGCATGACTGGTATTTGCAGCTAAGTGGAAGTCTGAAATCTGCCAAAATCTTGAGAACTGGAGAGACAAAATGGAAAAATATGCTATTATGGCGATAATGATGAACTATATAAACAAAAAGCCGATCACTGAATTCAAGAACGCTAAAAGATATTCCATTTGAAGCATGACAACGGAGAAAGAAGTACAAAGAGCTTGTGCTTTTCCTTCAGACAAACTCAATTGGATATAAATGGCTATTTCCAGAAGTCGTTACTTTCAAGTTTAAGGATAAAAAATAAAAGATTGACTCTGTTCTGAAAGTCCAAGAATTTCTAAGGGTTCAGCTGGGAAGACCAGAGGATGGGAAAAAGGAAGAGGACAGCAAGTCTAGTGGCGAGCTGGACTCGGGTTCTTCCGGAGAGGACTCTCTGACAGAGCAAGGGGCAGCTGCCCCAAAAAGTCCTTATAAGCTGTGGAAGAGACGAGGAAAAGAGAAGTAAAGGCTGAAAGACTCTGAATTGTGCCTTTGAGAACTGTGAATGGGGATGACTGGGGGTTACTGTTCTTAGACAGTTAAGTTTTAAGAATGAAAAGGATAAAGTACTTAAATGTCTGACTCAGTTTATATTGATCTAAATGAAGTGAAGACTTGATGTAATGAAGCTAGTGAGGATCTCCTCTCTTGGGTTTTTAGTCAGTAGTGGGTTTCTATACTTTGTCCTACATATGTAGTCCCCCTTCCCCTTTTCTGTGATAGTTTTTGAAGTTTGAAAAATAATAATAAAAAATCTCCTCCGCGGGCTCAAAAAAAAGAAAAAAGAGAATAAGTGGAGAGCCTTTTATAATTACTACAAACTACATAGATTAGTTCAGGGGTGGCCAAACTGCGGCTCAGGAGCCACATGCGGCTCTTTCACACATATTGTGCAGCTCCCAGCAGGGGGGCTGGGGAAGCGAAGGGGAGGCATGCCTCCCTGATTGGTCTTCCCTTCCCCAGCCACTGTCTTCCCCTCCCTGGGTAGGCTTGAGCTGGGGGCAGCAGAGAAAGAAGGCTACTTTAAATATGTTCTTAAAGACAACCCCTCTCCCTGCCGACCGGCTTGGAGAAGGCATTTGTCTCTTTAAACCCCTTCTCCAAGCCAATCCAGCTGGTGTGGGGGTCTTAGAAGATGCATTTAAAGTTGCTTTCTTTCCACCTCTCCCTCCCTCTTATCTATTTGCTTTCTTTCCACTTTCTTTCTTTCCACCTTTCTCTTTCTCCCCTCCCTCCCCATCTAATCATTATCAATATCTATTTTTACCCCTTTTTTATTTTTGGCAGTCTCATTTAATGTCAAGAAAAAGCAAATTTGCATATTTTTCGATAAAAACGTGTAATATTTGTTAATGCCTTGTGGCTCTCAAACATCTGACATTTGTTATATGTGGCTCTTACATTAAGCAAATTTGGCCACCCCTGGATTAGATAAAGCTGTTAGAGGAGTTATAAAGAAATTTAAATTGATTAATACTCAAAACCATATAATTATATTATTGTAGTTATAATATTTTATAGTTACATATTTACTAGTTATTATATGATAGTATTAACCTCGTATAAAGAAAAATGTTTTCTTACTCTTTTCTTGTGTTTCTGTTTTCCCACCTAGCCCTATAGACAGGAAATAATGGAAATACACATAGAAATATATTATGCTGAAGTATTATTTTACTATATTTTAATTTGTTATATTCTTTGCTATGATCTCTTTCACGTTTTATATTATTATATTATGCAATGTCCTAAAATGTGTTTAACAAATGATGTTTTGCGCGTCTCACCTTTCCCTTTGTCCTTTTTCATTCTGTATCCCCTTAAATGGTAAAATAAACATATTTTTTAAAAATCAACTTCATCTTGCACCAAGGGCCGCTGTGATGGAGAAGCCAAACCATGGTCACTGTGAATATGAGTGCTGCTGGCAGTAATTTGGTTTTGCCCTGGGAAAGCTTCAAAGCCAGCACAGGTTTTGGACGTCTTCTTTATTTAATAAAGACACATTTCGGGACAAGCAATTTTTTGGTTTGGGGAAACAGACCCCTTGGTTTGAATATTTACAGTTAAAAAACCTAATTGATCGCCTCACAGAATTGGGTGTATTTAGAAGAGAGCTAACTAATCTGGAAAAAATCATAAAACAATATCCTAATTCTCAGAAGGGCGTGCTGTCTAAGCTATACCATACGATAATCTTGGGGGGAAATAATCCGAAATTCAGTTGTCAACACCGGTGGGAAGAAGAGCTGTCGGTACAATGGGAGGATGTGGACTGAGACATAGTTTGGTCCTCCCCGGCCAATATCTCCAACATTTTCAATGTTCGGCTTCAATTTTTTAAAACTTACTCCCGCTGGTACATAACCCCACTCCAATTACAAAAAATAAACAGGAACAATGACCCGCAATGTTGGAAAGGCTGTGGGCAGATAGGCACTTACCTACATTGTTGGTGGGAGTGCCCGGGAATCGGCAAATTTTGGGAGGAGATTAGA
This sequence comes from Gekko japonicus, assembly GCF_001447785.1. Classification (NCBI taxonomy): domain Eukaryota; kingdom Metazoa; phylum Chordata; class Lepidosauria; order Squamata; family Gekkonidae; genus Gekko; species Gekko japonicus. Next base: position 139,963 of record NW_015173777.1, read on the forward strand.
AAGCAGATTTTTTTATATTACTTCGCACAATCTTAACTTTAAGCCTGAGATCTTTCTATTAAACCACTGGGATACTGAAATAGATAATAAGAATAAGGAAATAATCTCATTACTACTGGCTTCTGCTCGCATAACAATAGTATCATGTTGGAAAGCTTCTTGGCTTCCGACACTAACTGTCTGGCACGAAAAAGTTTGGGAACAATTTGTGATGGCTAAAGTCACAGATAAATTACATAGCGCACAATTGTCTCATACATATAACTCCAAATTTGATTCAATCTGGTTTCCAATATTCTCATATTTCACCATGCGTGAGATTCTACCAACAAATTTACATTACCACAAATGGCTTACGTTATGATACACTTTTGTACTAGTTGGTTGTGAAAGGATGAAGTTCACTTTTCTTACCCCGTTAAGTCAGTAAATCTTTATCTTTAAGTATGATAGGTCTTTCTGTTGAAATGTTATGACATGCAGTATGTGTCTGAATTTACTTTGGGAAGTTATTTTGCTGTGTGTTAATTGTGAGATATTTTGTTGTAAGAGTAATTTAATAAAAGTTATTTAAAAAAAAAAGCCAGCACAAATGTGCATCTCACTATGATGGCAATTATAGTTCTCCTGAAAAATGTGCAAATGTCTGTGCTGCCCTGAAGCCATCTTATAAAATCCAAACATAAAATCGCAGTGCGATACGGCAAAAAAAGAAAAGCAATTCAAATCTGGCAACTACCAAAAACAGCAATAATAAAACCAATGAAGCAAGTAAAACTAGTTATTTATTTACACAGGGAAGAAATGCCAGTGACGGCCACCACCAGGGCCCCCCTTCTCTTAGCTGCGGGGTCCGGTGAGCAAAAATTCTACTTTGGGAGGGACTGGCATGAAAGTTGCGAGTGAGCGATTTGGCTACTGCATCAATTAGTCTGCTCCAGAGCCATCCTTCCTGAGTGAAGACAAAAAATGTGCGAGCCGGTGGCAAAAAACTCCCCACACACTTGTGAGCTAGCTCACACTAACTCAGCTTAGAGGGAACGACAGCAAGTGTTCAAATTACATTAGGCAGCACCAGGGCTATTTTTGGGCAGGAACGCACAGGAACGGAGTTCTGGCTGGCTCCCGAATTGGCCACGCCCAGCAGGAACTCATTAGCATAATAGGCTACACCCAACACCAGGAACTCATTAGGATTGGCTACATTAGGGGTGTGTGGCCTAACATGCAAAGGAGTTCCTGCTACCAAAAAAGCCCTGGGTTTTGACAACAAACAAGGTAAACAGAAAAAGAAGCAAAAGGTGGGTGTGGCTGGATGACCTCACCTCTGGTAACATGGGGTGTGGCATAATATGCTAATGAGCTGTGCTATCAGGGGTGTGGCCTAATATGCTAAGGAGTTTCTGCTATTGGGTGTGGCCTGTTATGCTAATGAGTTCCTGCTGGAGTTTTTCTACCAAAAAGCCCTGGGCAGTGTCAGGTAGCCCTGTCATGGTGTTGGAATGTGAGGGGGGATATTATCTCCCTCCCATTCTCAGCGCTTCTCTGCCTAGCGCTCCACTATCTGCACATTGGCCTTGAAGATGCTTTTCTGTAATTTCCCAGGCCTGGGAACTGTAACTGCTTTAGGTGCAAAATTGCTTGCTTGCTGGCAGAGCCCGAGCTAGAAAACTTTATTGGCTTTGCAGGTGGGGGGGGGGCTGTTTTAATATTCTATAAGTTAGTGGCCATCTTATTAGAGGTCATTCTTAACACAAGCTGTATACATGTACTTTAGTTCTGCATTACCATAATAAACACTTATCTTCTGAAGAAGCCTGGGTGTGTGGATTACCTGCCTAAAGTTCCTGACAGGCAGCACCAATGGGGAGGAGGGTATTCCGGAGATGTGGAGCCACCACAAACAAGGCCCCGTTTCTTTTAGCTGAGAAGAGAGTCATTGGATGATCAAAACTGACAGGCTAGCCTGTTTGGCAGCAGTTGCTCTTTCCAATGCTCTGGTGCCAAATCATCTCAGGCTTTGCAACTTTGGCATACACACACACACACACGAGTTTAAAATACATAAAGACCACCACTGAGTCCTTACATGTTTTGCTCTCAGGAATAATGGAGGAACCCTAATTAGGCAAGGTAGGTTTTTCCTTTTCATATCAGTCAGGGTTATAATCCTGCATACAGAAAAGAGAGACCAATTTTTATTTTTATTTTGGTTTGCAGTACCAGTTTCAATGACAAGGCTCTTCCAAGAGCTCCCCAGGGTTTAATATGTGTTAATAATAATAATAGTAGCCAAGTTTTCTGGCAGAAGGGACAATTCTCTATTTATGGATGGGATGTCAGCAAGTGTGCTAATGGATACTAAAAATACCAGGACAGGTGACACTCCTGCTGTCTGCATTGACAGCCACTTTGTGATGTGACTTTGGAGAGGAACAGAGGAAAGACTTGGGAGTTGTGAGCGCCCTGGGGGGAACTAAAGCGTGGAGCCTTTATCCTCTATTTCTGCCCCCCCAGGGCCAAAGTTTACCCCCCCACCCCATTCTACCTGGTTGGAAGGCAACCTGCCTCTCGATTCAGGCCCATTTCCATGTGTAAAAGCAGAGCAGAATTATGTGCATAATTTAAGTGCTCTTGCCCATTTTGGAGACATTTATTTTGGTCCAGGAAGGCACCATAAGGCATACACAGCTGAGATGCCACCCTGGAAACTCTCGCTCAGGTCTGTTCCTGTCATTTCTCCAGATTCAACTCTGCATTTTCAAGCCTGTCTCAAGGCCTAGAAACTTGTTCTTCCTTGTCTGCTTGGATTCTCACTGCTGAACTCTACCTTAATATGTGGATGCAGCATCCGCACAGCCCCGTCACGAGAACCACAGGAAGCAGCCTTATACCGAATCAGGCCATTGGTCCATCAAGATCAGACTGGCAGCAGCTCTTCAGGGTCTCAGACAGGAAGATCTTCCACATCACCTCCTGCCTGGTCCTTTTTAACTGGAGATGCTGGGAATTTAACATGGGATCTCCTGATGCCAAGCAGATGCTCTGCCACTGAGCTATGCCCCTAAAGGTTTTATTCTCAAGGAGCTAAATGCATTGCCTGTCATTGAGGTGGGGGCACTTCCCTATCTGTCAGGGGGATGGACATGACCCATGGAGTATGCACCTGGAATTGCCATCAAACTAGGGGTATCTTGTACCACACAACACACCTTCTTTCACTTACAGTGTGGTGTAGCAGTTAAAAGTGTTGGATTTGGATCCAGGACACCTGGATTCAAATTCATGGAAGCTTGCTGGGTGACCCTGGGCCAGTCACACACTCTCAGCCTAACCTACCTTACAGGGCTGTTGTGAGGCCAAAATAGAGAGGAAAATGATGCAAACCACTTTGAGTCTCTGTTGGGGAGAAGGATGAGATATAATGAATTAAATAAGGATGGGATATAAATGAATTAAATAAGGAATCAAGAATACTTCCACCGGACTTCCGGTTGGTGGGTTGGCGATGGCGGTCGCTCTCCCCAACGTCTGGGGAGGCGATTAGCACACCAGTGGCAAGGAGGGGTGCTACCTCAAGTGGTACCCCCACGGAGCCCTCACGATGGGTTCCAGGCCAGAGAGCTTTTGAGGGTTAGCCTCTTCGACGGCTTGATGCCGGAGAATAGAGGCTTCCCTCCGCCCTGGTGGTCCTGCCGCTGAGTGACCTTTGGGTATAAGCTAATTCAACCGGGACAAGCGCAGGAGATTGAGCGGAACAACGATGAAGAAAGCGAGGTCAGCATATGACCATCAATGAAAGTGACTTCGAAATAAACGGATTATTTTGCTAAAACGGAGTACCCCCCCATGGGAAAAGCGGCGCACAAGGAGGGACGCCTCCTAAACGCATGAACGGACTAATGTAGGGAAGGGGGGAAATAAACAGCGAGTTTTTTCTGAGAGACTTACTTGAGTACCGATAGTGAAACGATGAGTCTTTCGAGCCCTGGCATAGTGCTTTGAAAGTGTAAACAAAGTGGAACATGGTGGCTTCCCGAGGAAAGTTAAAACCGAAACCAGGCAGTCAGAGCCCAAGACCGGAAGAGGGAGAAGACGTCATGAAGTTGCTAGCGGATATGCTGAAGCCGGTAATGGAGCAACTTGGTGGTATTAACCAGCAACTGGCCACACTAAACCAAAACTTCGCTCTGCAGCAGTGCCAGCATGCAACTGTGAAAATTACAGAGATGGATAACGCAAATAAGAAGATGAAGAAAAGAGTGACGGATGTGGAAACAACACAAAAACTTCAGGAAACTTGTTTGTTACAGCTTCAAATGGAAAAAGCTACCATGACTCTCAGATTTCAGGGGGTGCCTGAAATTGAAAAAGAAGATTTGAAGAAGAATCTGGGAGTAATACTCTGTCTTCTTGGTGCTTGGGGGGGTCAACAGTGGGAGGGCTTCTAATGTCCTGGCCCCACTGGTGGACCTCCTGATGGCACTGGTATTTCTGGCCACTGTGTGATACAGAGTGTTGGACTGGATGGGCCTTTGGCCTGATCCAACATTGCCGTCTCTTATGTTCTTATGTATGACTTTAGGGATAGAAAACCGAAGTAAGGGCAGAAGGACTCTGTAAATTGCTCTTTGAAGTAAAGAAGATGCTCAAGAAGTACTCTCACAAAGATTAACTTACTAATATAGAAGCTGTCTTAAACAAGAACTTCACAAGTATATTGTATCACTAACACTTGTATTACTAACATTTAGATTAACATGGAAAGGATCTCCTACACTTGGGTTTTTAGTTAGTGTGGGTATCTTTCCTTTATCCTTAGTTGTAGTCCCCCCTCCTATTTTTTCGTTGTAGTTAATAGTCTTATAAAAAACAATAAAAATACCCTCTCAGGGGTTTCAAAAAAAAGGGAAAAAAAAGAATACTTCCACTGTGCCTACTCAGTTCTGTTCAGAAAATCCCCTTTTCTCTCTCACTCATTTTCCTGGCCGCATAACACTTATGTTTTTCACAGTCAGGTCCATGTCCAATAAATCCTACTCTACCATATTTTCCTATGTGTATCTATATTATATTGTTCACTGTATGTCTTATGTCATTCCTACAGTATCCGTAAAATCTCTAAAAGAGAAAGGTGGGCTATCAGGGATACTATGGTGAATGTTGACGCAGCCACTGGGGTGTAGTGGTTAGTGTAAGACTAGGTTTCTGGAGTCCCAGGTTTGAATTCCTGCTCTGCCCCGGAAGCTTGCTGGACGACACTGGGCCCTGTCCCACGCCTCACAGGGTTGTGAGCAAAAATTCTACTTCGTGATCTACTGGCATTAAAGTTGGGAGTGAGCGATTTGGCTGCTGCATAAATTAGTTTGCTCAGGAGCCCTCCTTCCTGAGCAAAGACAAAAATGTGTGAGCCGGAGGCTAAAAAACTGTGAGCTAGCTCACACTCACTCAGCTTAGAGGGAACACTGGTCCCAGGGCCCCATGGAGGCCAGCAGAGTTTTACTCTGGGCAGGAGCTATCCTGTGCCTGCAGCACCCCCCCCCCCCCCCCGGCCAGTTTTTCCAGAACCTAGCTCACAGATTTTTAGCCTCTGGCTCACACAGTTTCGTCTTAGCTCAGGAAGGATGGCTCCAGAGCAAACTAATTTATGCAGTAGCCAAATCGCTCGCTCACAACTTTAATGCCCGGAGCTCACAAAGTAGATTTTACTCACAAGACTCCATAGCTTAGAGGGAACATTGCCTGGGACTCCCACCCAGGGTGGTTGTGAGGCTCAGGCAGGGAGGAGGAGGAGGAGGAGAAGAGGAAGAAGAGATTGGATTTATGCCCCATGGCCCTTCACTCGGAGTCTCAGAGCGGCTTCCAATCTCCTTTCCCTCCCCGTCCCCACCACAGACACCCTGGGAGGTAGGCGGGGCTGAGAGAGCTCTCTGGAGAAGTGTTCATGAGAGAACAGCTGTGAAAGAACTTGTAACTGACCCAAGGTCATCCAGCAGCTGCACCGGTTCTCCCAGCTTAGAGTCCGCGCTCCTAACCAGACACCACATTGGCGGCGGCGGGGGAGGCGGGCCGCCCGGCGGGCATCAGAGCGCACGAATAGCCCCCCTGGCTGGCTCTGGGGCCGGGCTTCCCCTCCCGACGGGGCGGGGTGCGCGCGGCGAGGAGGAGCTGCGCGGGGAGGAGGCG
>NW_015173777.1:147003-147716 GCF_001447785.1 Gekko japonicus
GGGGGCGGGGCCTGCGGGTCCAGATGAAAGGCCCGGGCGCACCTGGGCGGCGGAGGGGCGTGGCTGGGCCCCGCCTCCCCCCGCCCCTCGGCTCCGCTCGTGGGCCTCGCCCGCCTGGTGGGGGCGGGTCGTCCTTCCCCCCACCCCCGGGACGGGGGGGCGCTGCTGCTGCTGCGGCGGCCCCTGGACTCCCGCGGCTCAGGTGCTTCTGCCTCGGACAGGGTGGCAACCCCCCCTTCCCCCCCCCCGGCCCCAAATCAGGCCGTCTGCCGTGACCTTGGCTGTCCAACTTTTCGGTTGTTTGAAATGCGCGTCAGTGCTTTGGGAAAGCAACATCCAGCCTTTATATGGCGCTTCCGTCGTGTTCCTGACCGCTGGCATGCTGCCCGCCCTACAACAGAGGCCGGCGTGCTTGTTCCCCCGGCCGGGGAAGCGGGAGCAGCCCACCCCGAGAGAGAGACCCCGAGCAGGGATTTCGGGAGTCGGAGCTCAGGGATTAGTATCCAAGGTTTGGAACGGGGGGGGCGGGGGGGAGGCTGAGCTTTGCGGAAGGCTGGGGGATCCGAGCCGGGCAGAAGTGAGACTCAGTCCCCACGGCAGATTCCCCAGCTGAGAGCCACCGTGCCCTTTCTCGGTTTTTTAAAAAATTAAATTAAAAAAATACAAAAGACCAAACTCTTTATTTTGGGGGGGGGGCGGGGATTTAGGGCAGT
>NW_015173777.1:148060-162247 GCF_001447785.1 Gekko japonicus
CCCCGTTGCATTGCAGGAGGGCCACTTTTCAAACTGCACAGGATCCCACAGAGGAAGGCGTGTGCTGATCCCCCCCCCCAAAGGTTCAGGAAACAAAGTCAAGAGAAGCCATGCTGCGTGGGAGCCACTGGCAACCCACTAGATGCTTCAGAAGCACTTCCCCTTTCAGGGTAAGGTTCCAGAGGAGGGGCTGGCCCTTTGTTTTCCTTCCTACCAGAGTGTCCCGTCACAATTCAAAAACTGTTCCTCATTGTCTGGCTTGTCCTCAGCCCATCAGAATATTGCTTCCCTACCCCAGGACAGATACAGCAATTGTTGCTACTCATTAATGTCTTGGGGAAAATGGCACAGGTGGGAAGAACTGCAGGAAGTGATCCCGAAGAAGGGTTGCCTCTTTATTTCTGAAAAAGGTTCCTGTCTGTCCCTTGCCAGAGTGACTTGTTAGACTTGGCTGAAGGTTGCTTAGGTGTTCTCGGTGAAACTGTTAGCTGTCATAACACTCTATAATATTATTGGCCGTTACGAATAGTCTTATTAGCAAGAAGGTTGCTAAATGGTTGGGAATAAAGCATCACTCAGATTTCCAATTGGAGCTTGGATTTTCCAAACCTGCGAATGGGGATTGGGGCAGAGAGAGGTTTGGTCTGTTGCCTGGTGATGTAACAGCAACTCTTTCCTCTGCCTTGAGAGAGCCCTTTACGTACTGCAATACCCAGGGGGAAGGATGAAGCATTTGGTAGCCTTTCTTCTTGGTTACGGGCACAGTTTATTATCTCCCCCCCTCTCTGTCTTTTGCAAGCACTTCCACACCTGCGCTGGTGGTGTGTTCAAGGGGAGAAACATGATCAAATCACTTTCAGACACCTGAAACAACATCACCATCATCACCATCATTATTATTATTTGTTTTGTTTTGTTGTTGTTGTAGATTTTCCGGGCTGTATGGCCGTGGTCTTGGCATTGTAGTGCCTGATGTTTTGCCAGCAGCTGTGACTGGCATCCTCAGAGGTATACCACAAAAAGATGGAGTACTCTCTGTGTCAACCTTTGACAACTTATTATGTATTATTATTACTATTACTATTATTATTATTGCTGCTGTGAAGTCTCAACTGACTTATGGTGAGCCCTCGTGGGGTTTTCAGGCAGGAGACATTCAGAGGTGATTTGCCGTTGCCTGCCTCTGTGTAGAAGCCCTGGTGTTACTCGGCAGTCTCCCATCCAAGTACAAACCAGGACTGGCCCTGCTTAGCTTCCGAGATCTGACAAGATTGGGCTAGCTTGGGCTATCCAGGTCAGGGCAAAAAATGCTTGTGTGAATGATCCCCTTTGGTGGTGGAAAATGCCGTCAAGTCGCAGCCAACTTATGGTGACCCCACGGGGTTCTCCGGACTGAAGTGATTTGCCATTGCCTGCCTCTGCATAGCGACCTTGGACTTCCTTGGAGGTTGCCCATCCAGCCAGTTTGGTGTCGTGGTTAGGAGCGCGGACTCTAATCTGGGAGAACTGGGTTTGATTCCCCACTCCTCCACATGCAGCTGCTGGTGTGACCTTGGGCCAGTCACAAGTTCTCTCAGAGCTGTTCTCTCATGAGCCGTTCTCGAAAGAGTTCTCTCGACCCCGCCTACCTCTCACAGGGTGCCTGTTGTGGGGAGGGGATGGGGAAGGAGATTGTGAACCGCTAAAATCCTTTGGGTAGTGAAGGGCCATGGGGTATAAATCCTCTTCTCTTCTTCTTCTTCTTCCTAAGGGAGACCATAAGGAGAAGAGGGGCAGAACGGTGGGCTTGCATGCAGAAGGCTCAGAGGCTCAGCCTTGAGTCTGCTATCTTGGCTCGAAGCACCTCAGGTGGCAGGAATTGAGAAAACTTCCCTTACTTGAGCTCCCACAGAGCCGCTGACGGGTAGAGTGCTGGGCCCAAGGGAGCCGTTCTCTGCCTTGGCCGAGGGCCACTTCGTATGCAGATGTCTGCCTTGTTGCCACTCCCACATTGGGCTTTGCAAGCAGGAGGTGCCGGGCAGGGCAGGGCTGGCCCGTCATAGAGAATTTTTAGGCAGTGGTCTAGAGCGGCCCCTTAAGAGGGGGCGCCCCGCGGCTGCTGGCCTGTCGCCCCTTCCCTCCCTCGCTTAAACAGGGTAGGCTGAGGCGATGTTGATGCGACCCTGTACGGCGGCGGCAGCAGAGACCGGCTTCCAGGCGCACTCCTCTGGGGACTCCACACTGCTCCAGCCTCCAGTGGGCCCCCTGCTGGGCTCCGCCTTCCTTCCCGCATGGCTCTGCCCCGCCCCACACTCCGGTGCCGGCCTCGGGCAGCAGAGCCTCCCTGTTGCGGCCCTCACTCGCTGGCTGTCTTCCGCCCGCCCACCAAGACCATGCTGGGCGAGGACTACATGCTGGTCATCATCCTGGTCAACTGTGATGGCTGCTCCTTGCGCGGGAAGAGGGGCTCGAAGGGGGTGCCCTTCCCGGGAGGAAGTAAAGCAAGCAAGCAGCCGGGCTGAGGCCACCCGTTCCCTTCTTCCCTCTTCTTCTTCCTCCTCCTTGGGACTGTTGTGCTAGGGCGGGGGGCACACCGGGGGGGTGTGCCAGAAAATTGGTGGGCACACCAGGGGCAGCACCTGAAGGTAGCCTTGCCTAGTGTACAAAAAAAAACTGGATAGGTTAAATAGTATAGCTCTCCGCCCTGGTGCCGGATTCAGTTCTGTCAGCTAGCTGCCATATTTCATGTGTATGTGTCCTTTCCTGACTGTGGCGCTACAGCACATGCTTGCTCGCTTGCTTTGCGATAGGGAGGCCCTCCTGAGACCGTGCGAACTGGCGCTGCCAGACTGGGTTATCTGACTAACCTTGAGGAGGAGGGAGGGCTTGCGTTCCACCGTTGGTGTGACTCTTTCTGCTCTCATGAGGCACGGAGACTCTCCCGTTCACTATGTAACCTCCCGCCGGGAGAATTCCCCCGCGCACACTTGGATTTAATTTGCTTAGCCATTTGCAGCATCACACTATATGAAGGGATGCATCCACCCCATTGCCATTTCTAACAATATCCCTGTTGATCATGGCAATGGACCTGTAATCTAATAAAGCATAACGTTTCCCTGGAATCGTGTGTGGAGATTTACTTGCTGTTGAACCTGACAAGTCCCCAGCATCTCAGGGTGTTGGATCCCCAGGCAGTCGAAATAACTCCACGTTTGAATCAAAGCAAGGTTTATTTCAAAGCGATGGTTCAGACAGGAACAAGGACATTGTTAGGAATAACTACCAATACACAGGTATAGCATATTAAGGGGATTTGAACCATGTTGGGCCAATGAGGCCAGTTTCCGCTGGCGGGAATAGAACTCGTAAACGCGCGCCCATTCCATGGGAATGTAGCAGTTCAGTAGCATCAACACAGGTTCAGTTCACAGGGTAGATAACCATAACAAGCTTAGCGAAGCTCCGACTCCCACCACCAGCTGCACGACCTTGGCCGGTAACCTCGGATACAATGGCAGCCAGCTGACACAGGGAAACCTGCTGGAAAAGCCCTTTTTTGCTTGAGACTCTGGAGAATCCCTGCGGGTCAGGATATTTAATACTGAGCTAGGTGAACCTGTGATCTGACTCAGCATAAGGGCAAGTTTGCACACTTATGTGGAAAAGAAATACCAGAAGGGTAATACCAGAAGGGAGTCGTAGCAGCTATCGTTTTATATCCATTGGCACCTTTGAGGCACCTATTCGAGGTGTCTGAAGACGTGTGCGTGTGCCCCCGAAAGCTTATCCCCTGAATCAGACTGTGTGGGTCTTCAAGGTGCCCCCCCTGGACCCAGACTTTGTTCTGCTGCTTCAGGCCAGCACGGCCGCCCCGGCCTGGATGGGTTGTTTTATATATGAGGGTTTGTAGTGGGAACAAAGGGAGCTCTGGATAGTGTCAGAAACTCTTGTGTCTCGGGGATTATGAGCTTGAATCAAGAGCAATGTTCCCTCTAAGCTCTGGAGTCTTGTAAGCAAAAATTCTACTTTGTGAGCTACTGGCATTAAAGTTGTGAGCGAGCGATTTGCCTGCTGCATACATTAGTCTGCTCTGGAGCCCTCCTTCCTGAGCGAGGACAAAAATGTGTGAGCCAGAGGTTAAAAACCTGTGAGCTAGCTCACACTCACTCAGCTTAGAGGGAACACTGATTGATTGATTCAAGAGCCTCCAGGGCTTCTTGAGGCAGAGACCTAGCCCGGATCTACTTGGAGCTCTCCTTTGGCCCACGTGGGAATATGTACAGTTGCCAGCCTCCAAGGAGGGCCTGGAGATCTCCTGGAATTACATCTGATCTCCAGATTGAGCTGAGCCTGACTCCTCGCTACTTGGAACATACTGATAGACTTCGTGTCATTTTGAATCTTGCCAGAGCTGGGTTGAGCTCCATCACTAGGAAAAGCGGCCTGATGAAGCCCGAAGAACCGGCAAAGCCACCTAGGTTCGCACTACAGCTAGTCCTGAGCCCATGCCGTCTACTGCTTGCTTTCTTCTGGAAACTTTTCTCTCCGCATGATGAGCCGGTGACTGCATCAATCTGAAGAGAGACTTGTACTTTCAAGGACTATTAGGTCACTGTTCAACTGGGGCAGTGGTCATTTATGCTGGGTGGCAAAACTATTTGTTACGTGCAGGAGTCATTTTGTAGAAAAAGAGGTGCAGGAGCTCATTAGCATACCTCATTAGCATAACTTATTTGCATATGCCACACCCCCTGACATCACTGGAAGTGTGTCAGAAGGCAACACTCACCGCTCAGGCTCCACTAGACTGTTTTGGATTGCTAGCTATTGGGGGGGGTGGAAACATGCAGAACTGTCCTTGCAAAGGAGGGAGAGCTTGTACCTGAGTAAACCTTGGTCTTTAAGGTGCCACTGGACTCTTTTGGATTGCTAGCTACGGGGGGGGGAACGCGCAGATCCTCGTGCTCCTAGTGGCCTGAGGCTGCTGGGAGCAGGGGGTGGAGCTTGTTGCATGTGCCCGTCCCGCAGGAAATGACCCCTGGTTATGTGTATTAATTTGGGCTGTAAGTAGAACTGTTTTAAGAAGACCATCATCTCAAGTGTGATTTGTACAGCGTGACAGAGTGTGCTGGTTATTTGTTTGTACAATCTCCAAGTGGTGGCTGGGGCTCTCCCAGAATGACATCGGGTCTCCAGATGATGGAGAGCAGTTCCCTTGGAGAAAATGGCTGCTTTGGAAGGTGGACTCTCTGGCCTTGTACCTCACCGAGGTCCCCCCCTCCCCTCCCCAAGCCCCCCCCCTTCCCAGGCTTCACCTCCAAAATCTCCAGGCATTTTCAAACCCAGAGCTGGCAACCCACTTGTGAGCAGGGCGAGGAGGACGCCCCGGCAGGTAGGGAGACGCATGCATGGGGGGTGGGGTGGGTGCAGGAGCTCTCCGCCCAGAGCCCTCCAAAATCTGGAAGTGGCTCTGTAAGAAGGGTTAAGTGAAGAGTGTGGTAAGGGATTTGGAGCGCCATTGTAGGCAGAGACTCAGGAAGGTGGGTGGGTGGGTGGGGAGCAGCAGAGCTGGTGGCCACTGGCTCTTCTTCCAGGGCTGTAGCCAGGATTTTGTCATTCGGGGGGGCCTTTAAATAAGTCGGGGGGCACTGACGTCACAAAATAAAGAATAAAAACAAAAATTTAAAAACTTGCTTTTGCAGCGTTCGCAGTCTGCTTGCCTATGCAGGGAAGCCAGCTGCGCTTGGGGAAGGGGCAGCAGCGGGGAGTCCTCCAGGTGGCCCAGAGAGCTGGGGGGCTGCAAGGAAGTCAGGGGAGGCCAGGCCCCGAAATGCCCCACTGTAGCTACGGGTCTGTCTTCTTCCCTCCCTGTTCCCTTCCTTCATGGGGTTTGGGCAGAAAAAGGCAGGTGGGTGTTGGGGCGGGCAGGCTTGCCATGTAGTATGGAGGCCATACACTGGACAGCCGTTCTGGGACGAGGGGGTGCTGCTGCTTGGCATTCCCGCCTGACGGCCTGGGTGCCCCCACCCCTCTGGCACCCTAGGCCATTCCCCAGGTCCTTCTAATGGGCAGACCAGTCTGGTTGGCCAGTGGGTTCCCAGTGGACTTTTCTACATTGGGAAAATATTCACCTTGGGTAGGGAAATACTGAGTAAGACAAAGATACAGCTGACAGGACTGTGTAAAGAAGCCAATTTAAGGTGGAATTTGGATTGCGTTGGTGCATTTTATATCCTCCCTGCAGCCCATGAGGCTGAGTAAATGCAGCCAGGAATTTCTCTGAGGCTGCGTTTCTGCAAGTGCCGCTCTTGGGTATTTGCCGTCTCTTCCGCTGCCTGCCTCGGTCGGCTGATCCGTATTGTCAAGGACTGGAAGCTAATGACCTAAATCCAAAATAAATTAAAAGGTGTTCCTTCATTTACCCCAACAAACTGACTTCCTCCGCTGCCTTTAAACCCGGTGCCAAGAATTAGTTTTGTGGCTCGGGTTGGCAGAGTATTGTACTCAGTTCCACCATCTCGACTCTTTGTAAGATTTTAATTTTAAATTTAATTCGCTAAGCACTCAATCAGGTTGTTGTGGGAAACAGCAATGCCTATATGTGTCGTTGCTTGCGGGTGGCGTTTTGGGATATAGCTTTTGAAAAAGAAGAGGAGATTGGATTTATACCCCGCCCTTCACTACCTCCCCACAACAGACACCCTATTCGGTAGGCGGGGCTGAGAGAGCTCTTTTGAGGACTGCCCTTGAGAGAACAGCTCTGAGAGAACTTGTGACTGACCCAAGGTCACACCAGCAGCTGTGTGTGGAGGAGTGGAGGATCAAACCCGGTTCTCCCAGATAAGAGTCCGCGCGCTTAACCACTACACCAAACTGGCTCTTTGGGTTTAAGAAGGGGTCATGGAGTGGAGGTGGTATCTCTGGCAGTGACCGGGTGTGTGTTCCGGCCGCCCATCGTTTGGCCCCTGCCCCTGGGGAATCGCGACCCTTCCAAAACCTCCTTCCGGTAATGTGTCATTGGCGCGGGGTGGGGAGTGCTTGGGCACTGATTCTTGCTATGAGAACTGGGGTGTTAACAGCATTGGTCACCAGTGGCGCCAGCTGGAAACCTCTGTATGAGGATAAACAGTGTGCTTCGTTTTAATTTATGTTGTTTTAAATTGTTTTCATTGTTTATATTTTATATGTTTGGCATTTTTGATACGTTCTGATAATGCGCTGTGATCCACCTTGAGCCCGCTTGCAGGGGTGTGTGTGGGATATAAATTTGAATAATAAATAGATAAATTATAAAATAAAGAATATCGAGAGCCAGTGTAGTGCTGTGGTTAGAGCAGCGGACTAGGATCTGCTCTGACAGGGAACCTTTCTGGGTGACCAAGGGCCTGTCATATACACCCTCAGCCTCACCTACCTCACAGGGTTGTTGTGAGGATAAAATGGAGGAGAGGAGAAGGATGTGAGGTGCTTGGGGTCTCCCTTGGGGGAGAAAGGCCTGTGGTATAAAGTAAAGGAGGGTCCAGGTTAGCCTGGTGTAAGGAACGGAGGTTGGTGAGGCATATATATCTTGTTGGCCCTGCTGGTGGGAAAGGGCTAGATGTTCAGTAGGCCCCAGCCTGGCAGGTCTCTGGAAGCAATTTGCCCTCAGCCTGATGACTGTGTCCAGCTGTGGAAGATTTTGTTATGGTGGAGAATGGTCCCTGTAGACCTCCCTGATCTTTTCACAAGCCAGGAGGGTTGAATTCTAGGGAGTTGAATTCTTACCAGCTGGCTGCCTTACGGCAGGGGAATGGGCATAAGGAAAGGGAGCCCCTGTTGTCACTCACCTGTTAGGCTTATTCCCTCTAAGCTGAGTCAGTGGGAGGTAGCTCACGGTTTTTTTTAGCCTCTGGCTCACACATTTTTGTCTTGGCTCGGGAAGGATGGCTCCAGAGCAAACTCATTGATGCAGGAGCCAGATCGCTCGCTCACAACTTTAATGCCAGGAGGTCACAAAGTAGGATTTTTGCTCACAAGACTCCACAGCTTAGAGGGAGCATTGGCTTCGAAGGGTGGGGCCGGCTGCACTCTGCGTTGAAACGACCCCCATCCTCTCCAGCCTGCTAATGGACTTATCTTAAGAACTGGCCTCACAGAAGTGAGTTATTGTTTTTATTGGACCAGGCCTTTTACTGGTTCTTTTGCCGTCGCTTGTTGTCGGATGTTTTCTGCGTTGCATGCATCCCTTCTGGTTCAACTGCTTTTATTCAATTAAATGTGGTAGTCTTTTTTTAAAATCTTGTGTCCAGAATTATCCATATAAACGAACCCCAAGGTCTTCCGGACCTGACACCTGGTCTTGTCAGATCTGGGGAGTTAAGCAGGGTCAGTCCTGGTTAGTGCTTGGATGGGGGACCTCCAAGGAATGGGGAGGCAGGCGCCTGGCTACCTCTTTTCCTCCCCTGCCTTGAAAACCCTTACAGGGTTGCCATAAGTTGCT
The DNA here is from genome assembly GCF_001447785.1 of Gekko japonicus. Classification (NCBI taxonomy): domain Eukaryota; kingdom Metazoa; phylum Chordata; class Lepidosauria; order Squamata; family Gekkonidae; genus Gekko; species Gekko japonicus. The sequence goes on from NW_015173777.1 coordinate 156,522, forward strand.
GCGCATCCCACCACCACCATAACATAAATAAAGTCCCTGTTTTCATTTGTGACACGTTGGACAGTTTATGGCTGCTGTCCAAATAATCCACTTTCAGTTCACTTTCAGTGCACTTTCCAACTGGATTTTGCCCATTCGCACAGTAAAACCCCGTTGGACAGTGCACTGAAAGTGGATGGGAAGTGGATTATCTGGTGTGTGTGAACGCAGCCTATGATTGGCTGAGCTGCTGGTTGCCAAAGAGAAGCTGAGCAGTCAGGAGAGCTTCTATTGGTTGAGCAGCTCTGATCCTAGAGAGGGGCGGAATGGCCAGAAATGGTAGATTGGAATAGTGGTCTTGGGAAGATGGGAAGGCCGAGAGGAGGATGAGGAGGATGAAAGGAGGAGGACAACTGGGAGAGAGCAGGCAGAGGCCAGGTGCACACCGGTAGAGGACGCGGAAGTGAGGAGGGTGGAATGTCCTGTCTTAATGGCAGCAGGGCTTCTGGGCTGTAAGAAAAGAGCTCCTACAGCTGGTAGAAGCAGAAGAGGTTCGATGTCCTCAAAGCCCCGTTGTTTATGCAGCGGAATGGGTCACCTGCAAGGATGACCTCTCGAAGGGAGAGAAAATTTCAGATAACCCCAGATTGAGTTTCTGTTGCTGGGAAGGAGAAGGAAGAATGCTTATGATTTGCTGCAGATGATTAATATTTTTGTGGGTGCCTTTATAATAGCCCATTGTTACGTTGTATGACTCAGTTGTAATTCGTTCATTAATTAGGGTTGTTTGTTACCTGTGTTTATTATTGGGCATAGTTCCATTTTTAGCATCTCTGACTGCTGATCTGCCTTGCTCAACACAGGGGGGCTGTGCCCTCCAACCTTATCTCTTTGCTGCTTCCCTCCTCCCTGGGGATCCTAAATACTACGGGTTCAACATAAGAACACAAGAGAAGCCAATGTTGGATCAGGCCAGTGGCCCATCCAGAACCACACTCTGTGTCACCCAGTGGCCAAAAATACCAGGTGCCATCAGGAGGTCCACCAGTGGGGCCAGGACATTAGAAGCCCTCCCACTGTTGCCCCCCCCTCCAAGCACCAAGAAGACAGAGCATCCCTTGCCCCAGAGCCCCTATCTATACCTTGGCTAATAGCCACTGAGGGACCTCTGCTGCATATGCCTATCTAATTCCCTTTTGAAGCCGTCCATGCTTGTAGCCGCCACCACCTCCTGTGGCAGTGAATTCCATGTGTTAATCACTCCTTAGGTGAAGAAGGACTTCCTTTTATTCGTTCTAACCCGACTGCTCAGCAATTTCATGGAGTGCCCACGAGTTCTTGCTTGCAGCCTCTTACTACATTTCTAGGGACATTGCAGGCTCGCCGCCCAAGCCCAGTGAAAACTAGGGTGGGGGTAGAAGAATGCCCACCATCGCTGTACTGGAGTTGCTTTCGGTACAGACTGGGTAGTGGTTCCTTTGCTTAAGGAGGGGTTTCTGGCTCATGCAGAGAGGTATATTTTCAGGTCATGTTTGCTAGTGCAACGGTTCTTGAGCAGGGCTGTCCACTGAGCACCATGGAAGCGGCTCAGGTGTTTGGCTTTCTCATTGCCGCCGCACGACAGACGTTTGGTCTGCTTTGCGCAGAACAAAACAGTCGTCCCACCTTCCTGGATATTGTAGGGTTCCTTCCAAGGAACCAGCTGCTTGCCTTTGCGTCAACATGCTCAGCAAGCCCAAGCAAAGGTGGCTGGACGGCATCTTCAGTTTGGAGTTCTGGCTTACTCAGAGTCAGTTTTTTCCAGCTGTTTTCCCAGGAGCTGGCAGTGAATGGAACACACCTGGTAAGGACAGCCAGGTAACTTTCTCTGGCTCTGACTGGCCCATGTCCCAGCCTTCTGAAGGGCTAGAAATGATACGTTTGCACTCCCTGAGTCAGACCTCTCCCACACCCTGGTGGCTGGGGTTATGCCTCTGGATCCCATGATCCCTCCTATCTAACAACGCTGTTTCCTTCATCCAGTTCCTCTCGACCCTTTTTTCTGTCAGTTTTTCAGCACAATACCTTTCCAGTATCCCAATTTGGCGGTATTTCTATATTTTAAAAATTTGTCTATTACTGTCGTTTGCATAGGGCCCTTTATATACATTGCCCTTGACAGTGTAAAATAAGCCCTGCACATCTTCACAAAGTGCACAGCTAACCTCTGGCACTCATTGGCCCAGGTGTCATAAAGGCCCCTAGCTTTTAAAGGGAATTAGAGAAGTTTATGGAGGAGTCGGTCTGCCGATGGCTCTTTGCCTCGACCGTGTTCGCAGACAGTGTGCCTGAGAATGCCAGTTGCTCGGGGGCAGCAACAGCCCTTTGTTCTGTGCCCTGCTGGTGAGTCTTCTGGAGGCATCTGGTTGCCCACTGTGAGAAACAGAAGGCTGACCGTGACTGACCCTGGGGTCTGATCCAGATGAGATTTTTTCACCCTCATGTGCTGGAGTGATCTGCAGACACCTGCCCCAAGGATCTTATAACCTGCAGCCAGGCTGTTGATGGGTCTCTCCAGACGGGATCACATCCGGCCTGTGATGAAAGCGCTGCACTGGCTGCCAATGGCGTACCGGATCCGCTTCAAAGTGCTGGTTCTTACCTTTAAAGCCCTATATGGCCAGGGTCCAGCTTACCTAAGGGAACGCCTTTCCCCGCATGTTCCCCCAAGGGCACTACGGTCGGGGAGTCAACATCTCCTGGTAATTGCAGGCCCCAGGAATACCAAATTTGCTGTTACCAGGGCCAGGTCCTTTTCGGTGGCGGCTCCTACCTGGTGGAATGAGCTCCCAGGGGAGATCCAGGCCCTGCGGAACCTCTTCCACCAGGCTTTTGAGTAGGAGCCGCCGCCACCACTATTCCATCACCGTCATCTTCTGAGCATTCCTGGATGAAGATGGGATGACAGTGCTGTTGGGATGTATGTTATTGGTCTGGTAATAATAACTCCAGAACCCCATCTTGTAATTTATGATTTATGTGACCTTTCGAGCACCGACATTTTAGTGTATAGTAATGTATTGTATTGTTTTATTCTGTTTTTATTGTTTTAACTTCGGCATTTATGCCTCATTGTTAGCCGTCCTGAGCCTTCGGGGAGAGCAGGATATAAATCTAAATAAATAAATAAATAAAATATAAATTATAATTTTTTTGGGGGGGGGTGCAATAGGAAGATGGATTAGAGCAATGAAGGGAAGCAAGAAAATGAAGTTTCAGAAGTTGCAGTGTCCCCCGCACCCTCTTCCCCAGAGTCTAGGACAGGAGTTGCCAGCCTTTTGGAGCCTGTGTGGGCACACTTGTGAGAGGACTTGTGAGAAGAGATGGGGAGCACCACCCCAAAATGACTGCCTCGGGAGATGGAGCCAAACCCGGAATGGTTGCCTCGGGAGGTGGAGCCAAACCCAAAATGGTTGCCTTGGGAGGTGGAGCCAAACAGACCCCCTCCCTCCTCACATCTCCTGGAAAGGAGAACCTGAAGAAGTGGAACCGCACACTAAGTGTCAGACTCCTGGCCGAGTTACTCTCAACAACACTCTCTTTAGCAAAATATTTGTTTATTGAGAAAAGTAGCTAGTTCCAGGTTAAAGCATCCTTGTGTTAGGACTAATGATTTTGGTGAGTCTCCAGTTAATATAGGTAATTTGAAAGGACCCCTCCCCAATAGCAGAACACACACACACACACACACACACGTGTTACATCACACCTAACCATTACATCTACCCGCCCCCCCCAAAAAAAGCAGTATCCCACTATCTATAAGGAAATCAGGCTCCAAACAATCTCCTGTAGGGAGGGGAAGGTGTCATCCTTGGGGAAATTGCACTGCTAAGAGCAAAGGGTTCACATGTACATCTATCACTCCCCTCCCCGTAGGAATTCCCCTTCCTCCTTTTGTTATGGCAAACAGAGCTGGGTGCGAGGTTTGACACTAAGGAAAGGCCAGTCCTTTTGATCCTCCAATGGAAGACCCTTTCCGTATGAATGCTGGCAGCTGATGAGAAGCCCTGCCTTACTATGGCCCCGCCCACTGTCTGCAAAGCTAAGTGGGCCCCAAGGGAAGGACTGGTGGGTACCACAGTTGGGAACCCTGGTCCAGGATAGTAACATCCGATACAGATCTGGGTTTGAGGTGTAGCAACTCATCTGTGCCCTTAGTTTGAGTACTGTGGTACCTGTTAAATGAATCATATTTACATGAATAATATATAACTTGATGGTGTCTCAAGTATGATGGAGATGCACCTGGGGTGAACCACTTTTGACTGGGGGGCCCCTCCCATGACGGAATGCTCCTGCATATGAAATAATTCCATCCACACAGAAAAACAGCATGTCAGGGAACAGCGTTCCAGCCTAGCTGTCCCTGGCTTGCTATTTTTCTACAGGCAAGGATTCTTTCTTTTGCACTCGGGAGAATTTAATTATGCAGACCACTGTCTGAAGTCTTAGGTGGTACAGCCCAGGTGCTGGCTGAATTGTTCAGTGATGACTAGGCCTCGGATACCAATTGTATCATCTAATTCTCAACATGGCCATGTACTTAAATCCTGAGACTGGTGCCATGAAGAGGCAAGACAGATCTTTCTACAAACCTGAGAAAAGCTCCAGATTTGTAGAAAAATCTGAAACCTTAAAAAAGAAAGAAACAAAATACATTGAGGGAGTTAATCCTCCAAATAATAGCAGCAGTACCTCTGAGATCTTGGTGGCCATTGTGTGGGTTGCTAGGCAACCACAGCAGTATTACCAGCCTTCAAACCTGGGTTTGTGTAAGTAAAAGATGATGGGAGGAGAGCCCTGTCCAGGGCTGTAATTGTCCAATCAGTTTTCTCCTGCTCCCCTCCATCCTGTCCTCATCGGGGACTCAGTGGGGCTAGGCCCAGCAGGCACCCTGCCTTCATGCAATTTGTGTGACCCACCCAGGTGCAGTGGTGGCTACAAGGCAACTTGAAGTCACACAACTTCCCTGGGCTTAGCAGCAGCCTCTGCACAACTTATGCAACTTGGCTGGGCCTGGGAGTGGCTAGCACCCAGCTCACCTGAGCAACTTGCTACCGCGTGACTCTTACAACTTGGCTAGACTTCTCCCAAGGAGAGGTTGCCGGGGGAAGGAAAGGTGGGGAAAGCTGAGAGCTGGTGTGGTTACAGGGGTTCAGGTGTCAGACTAGGACCTGGGAGGACCAGGTTCAAATCCCCTCCCTGCCACGGAAGCCTGCTGGGTGGCTCTGGGCCGGTCACTGTCTCTCAGCCTAGTCTACCCCACAGGCTGTTGCAAGGATAAAATGGAGGAGAGAACAGTGTAGGTGCCTTGGTTCCCCCTTGAGGAGAGAGGTGCGGTATAAATAAAGCAAATTCATAAAGCTGAAGGCTGACAGGGGGTGGGCAGGCAAAAGAAAGATTGGCTGGTGAGTGGAAAGGTGAGAGGATATGGAAGCTGCCAGTAGGAGAGGAAGTGTGGGGAAGAGGAGATGGAGGAGATGAAATGACCCACTAAGTCCTTGTGAGTTCTCCACTTGTTTACTCATAAAGCCATTCAAACTATTCACATCGTAGGCCATGTTATTCCAGTTCTAGATTTATGTCTTTATGCTGGCATCTGTGTCCTGCATGGGTCAACCAAGTGGGATAGTTCATTCATTCATTCATTCATTCATTCATTCATTCATTCATTCATTTATTTATTTACTTCGATTTCCTATCCC
>NW_015173777.1:162366-163498 GCF_001447785.1 Gekko japonicus
TGTAGCCGGTTTTCTTCTTTTTTTGCGCGGGGGGGGGGGGGACAGTCCCGGCGGCGGCCCTTCTTTTCGGCGCTGGTCTTTCTCTGTACTTCCATCTCCGGCAGACGCAGCTCTTCTTAGGCTCGGACTACTTCGCGCTTCTGCGCACGCTCTGCAGCGGCCTCTGTCCAATCAGGCTCCGGCCTGCTGCATTGCCCCGCCTCCGCGCCTCGTCCGGCCGTCCTCCGCTCCTGCCCGTCGCCTCGCCAGCCGCCATTCTTTCCTCCTCCGCCGCCGCACATCTCCGCTCGTCCACTTGTCCGCCTTCGCACTACACTGGAGGTGGGTGCCCCCCTGCTCTAGTAGCAGGTCCCCACTTTACCTACTCGCCCTTTAACGGGCTTTCGGAATGCTGGGTGGATGTGAGCTGGGACAAAGGGCCAGGAGCTCACCCTGGCCGCGGTGGGGATTCGAACAGCCGAAGTTGCTCGTCCAGATTTAAAGCAGGCTTTCCTTACTGCCTGTGCCACCGCTCCCTTTCTGAGGACAGTCAGGTTGGTTTTCAGTAGAACAGCTGGATTCGAGTCCAGTAGCCTCTTCGAAATGAGCAAGTCTTTCTGCATGTGATCTCCCAGGAAGCAATGCTCCCTTTGTCAAGTGGGGCCCTCTGTTATGACTTATATCCGAGGAGGGGAGCTTCGACCTTCAAAAACTCAGACCCTGAACATAGGGTTGGTCTCTCAGGGGCTGATGGTCTCGAATCAACCACCATTGGCTTTTGAGTTGGTTGATGAATAAAAGTGAAATGCAATTTGCAATTAAAGCCATGGAAATTTAACTGGAGAGTGGTGTAGTGGGAGAGCCAGTTTGGTGTAGTGGTTAAGAGTGCGGACTCTAATCTGGGAGAACCGGGTTTGATTCCCCGCTCCTCCACTCGCAGCTGCTGGGTGACCTTGGGAGAGTCGTAGTTCTGTTAGAGCTGTCCTTGAAAGGGCAGTTCTTGAGAGAGCTCTCTCAGCCCCACCTACCTCACAGGGTGCCTGTTGTGGAGAGGGGAAGGGAAAGGAGACTGTATGCCACTCTGAGACTCCGAGTGAAGGGCGGGGTATAAATCCAATCTCCTCCTCCTCCTCCTGTTTCTAGCAAGCAGGAA
>NW_015173777.1:163516-172929 GCF_001447785.1 Gekko japonicus
TCTCCCTGTTTCTAGCATGCAGGAATGGCCTTTAAAGTCCTGGTATGGAAGGAGATCTGCCATGAGCGAGCTTGTGAGGACGGGGAGAGGGGTGTTTGGAAATCCCAGGCCTGCCAGACAGGGTAGCCTTCCAGAATGGTCATGAGCGCGGGAGGCCTGTGCCCAGGTCACAGTGCCAGCGCACCCAGTTGCCTGCCTGGGCTCTGGCCTCTGAGCTGTGCTCACTTGCTGGTCGCCTTGCCTTCTTGAGCTGAGGGAGGGAAGCAGAGCCCACACAGAAAGAACAGGCAGCCTTTGGCAGATGGCTCACGCTCCTTTGCTTTCCCAAAGAGAAGAGCCGAAGCCCTGCGAGGAGAGAAGGGAAGAGCCGGAACAACGTCATCTCTCCTCCTGCTGCTGAGGAGCAGGTTTGGCCAGAGTGGATTTCCCCTCTCCGCCCTCCCCTGATTTCCCTCATTCTTGCCAAACTGTTTTCGTTTCCTGCTTCAGCATGAGACGTGGAGAGGGAAGGATCCAAGCCTCCGCCAGGCCGCTGCTGACACCCTTTCCCCTGTCCCTCCCTTCCATTCCCAAGCCCAGCTGGCCTTTCAGAACACCTCCACAGATGCCACCTACTTACAGGGTGCGTTCAGACCGGCCGTTTAGTCCACTTCTGGCCCACCTCAGAAACGGATTTTATCTGCGCGATCACACCATCAACATCTGCCTCCCGTCCCCAGACGCCGCTTTCCGGCTCAAAACTGCTTTAACCTGGAGTATTTTGATACCAGGTCCCCAAGTGGCGTTTTCCTGATTCTCCGGTTCCAGACGCATTTTTCCTGTGTGATCGCTCCTCCGGTGTCGAGCCGCTTCCGGTTCAAAACCCCTCCCCGCTCAAAAGCTGCCCGAGGCTTCCACTTTTCGCCCGCCATTTTAAAAAAAGCGTTGGCGGTGTGCGCATAGGCGGAGGTCTGCCATAGGGTTATTAAAAGCAATTAGTTTTAGCCTTTAGACGAGTTCAGGATCTCACGGAGGCCATTTTCAGCTGTAAACATTTAAAGGGAAGTGTTTCTTTAAAGTTTAAAGGGAAGTGTTACAGCAGTCGGGTTGAAGTGGAAATTGCTGTTCTGCGCAGGTGGGAAACTTTTAGTTCCACAGATGGCTGCCTGTGCGCATGCCCAAAATGAGAGAGAGAGAGAAAAACAACAGCGCAGCGATCCGGAGCAAGGTGGTGAGTGTGATCGTGATTCTCCAGGTTAAAAACGACCGCAGCAGGGCTGGAGCAATTTAAACCGCTCCCAGCACACGCCGTCTGACCACACCCAGAGTCTCTCTAGTCCTGTCTGCTCTGATTGGCCAAGGTGGGCAGCTGTGTTGGTCTGAAGCAATACAACAAAGTTAGAGTCCAGGGGGCCACCACAGCCAAGAGGCTGTAAAGTTTGCCTCCATGCTAGAAAGGAGATGGCTGGGGGGGGTCTAAGGATGGGATTCTCACAAATTAGGACACATCAGTCTCCAGTTCTAACGTATTTATTACCTGCGTTGTTCCCCCCCCCAGTTGAACCAAAACAGATGATAAGCAGAAACCGAGTGTGTCATTCTTTTGATCTGTTTTTTAAAAATATTTTCACTGTTTTGCATGCTAATCTAACAAGCCACCACTATATATACAACTATGGTACGTAATTCCATTTCATTGTCTGACGAAGTGTGCGTGCCCACGAAAGTTCACACCTTGAATAAAAATTTGTTGGTCTTAAAGGTGCCCCCGCTGGACTCTAACTTTGTTGCTCTGATGGGCGGTGGTCTGATCTCCGGGGTTCCGGGCAGAGGAAGCTGCTAGGCAGCTGCTCCCTGCGATCCTCGTTTCCTGATCACTGGAATCTTTCTGACCGTGGACACATGGATTCATGAAACTGCCGTATGCTGAATCATACTGGATGGACCTTGGTCCGTCACAGTCACTATTGCCTACCCAGACTGGTGGCAGCTCTCCAGGGTTACAGGCAGAAGAGGTCTTCCCCATCACCTGCCCGCCTGGTCCTTTCAACTGGAGATGCCAGGGAGTGAACCTGGGACCTTCTGTCCTCTGAGCAGAGGCTCTTCCACTGAACCACAGCCCCTGTATTCTGACTGGCAGCAATCCTCTAGGGACTCAGGTCGAAGTCTTTCACATCTCCTACTGCCTGGTCCTTCCAGCTGGGGATTGAACCTGGGACCTTTTGCATGCCAAGCAGAGGCTCCACCCTGAGCCACAGCCCCTCCTCATGGCTCTCCAGGGTCACAGGCAGAAGAGGTCTTTCACATCACCCACTGCCTGGTCCTTTCAACTGGAGATGCCGGAGATTGAACCTGGGACCGTCTGCATGCCAAGCAGATGCTCTGTCACTGAGCCTTGACCCCTTCCCTAAGAGTCCAGAGGATAGACTAAAATTTCTCTCTCTTTTTTGGGTCAATGATGAGATTTTCATGATGCTGTCCCCTGCTTTTGCAGTGGCGAGCCAACTTGCATGGCGAATGTGCCCAGCCCTGCCCAGAAGAGCTTGGTCGGTATCCTTTCCCCGCCCCTGAGCTGCCTGCCATTCTAGCCAGCTGCTGTGGAAGATGAGTGGATAGATTCACGTCGACAGCTAGCACTTTGAAAAAGATCCCGGGGACTGGGAACGGACGCTGAAGCAGTTCGGCTCAGCAGTGCCCTTGTCAGCTGACGGCCCTGTGGGGAGTAGCCTTCACCTTTTGTGTGGCAGGATCGCTCCGGCAGCCCAGTGGTTGCCTGAGAGAGAGCTGTTTCCTCGGCACCTGCTACGCCACTCTCTTGCCTCAGGGGGACTTGGGCAGGTGGATGTGATTTCCCCGGCTTCTTCCTGCATCGCTTCGCTTTTGCCCAGCATCAGGCGAGCTGGGATTTGGGAGCGATCAGAGAGCTGTCATTTCAGTACTTTGCTTTAAGCGCGATGCAAGCGGCTGCAGCCATTCTTAAAGGCTTTGAAAAACAATCTAACTGCACAACCAGAGTGCGCTCTCAGTCCGCTCCCAAGCCTCCTGCCTCAGTTCTGGTGTGGCTGGATCTGGTGCATGCTTGCACCTTCCTGCCAGAGGCCACGACCTAACCCACCAACTACTAGCGATTGTGTCCAGGTGGGCCATGAAGCTGCCTTATACTGAATCGGGCCATTGGTCCATCACAGTCAGTCTTGTCTACAGTGGCTCTCCAGGGGGTCTCAAGCAGAGGGGGTCTTTCACATCACCTCCTGCCTGATCCTTTTCAACTGGAGATGCTGGGGATCGAACCTGGGACCTTCTGCATGCCAAGCAGATGCTCTGCCCCTGAGTCACGGCTCCTCCCCTTTCATGCAGGGCAGAAAGGAATTACTGAAGACCCCTGCAGTGGGCAGCGAGCATGAAAGCTCTGGACTGCTAGTCCTGGCTGAGGGGCTTGGCCTTCTACCCACACCTGTAAACCAAGCAGTAGCAACCTGTCCTGGAGATTGCTGTTTTGTCCCACCTGCCCTCCAGGTTGCTCAGAGCAGTGCGTGAGTGTGTGTGTGTGTGTGGACACTGTTGCTCTGTGAGATATGGCTGGGTTGGAAGAGGGCAGTTGGCCTTAAGCCATCCGGTGAGCTTCATGTCTGGGTAGGGATTTGAGTCCCAGCTCTAATCTGATGCTTGAACCGCGACTCCACACTGGTTCTCTTCTGTCTGCCGCACTGTGCGCTTCGACTCCAGCAGCTGATCTGAGTGGCCTCATGTGATGTTATTGTTGGTGGTGGTTTGTTCCGTTTCTGTCCATCGTAGTCCTCAAGGGGATCTGCAGTGTTTCCCCAAGAGGTCTTGCTTTCTAACAATGAACTGTATGAACTAAAAAGAAGAACAATCTATTTCACATAAAATGTAGAACATCATAGAATTTGTGAGGAACATCATACGCAAAAGGTAATTCACTGTTGAAAACATATTCAAGAAAAGGGAACCACTTTGATTGGAACTCACAACCCTTAGATGGGTTATTGAATGAAGAGACCTTGTCTGAAATCTTGTCCATGGCATAGAATTCCCAAATTTTAGAGTACCATTGTGTAAGAGAGAGGACATTTTTAAGGTTTTATACTCACCTGTATTAATATCTGGTTCATTATATATGCACTTTTGTTTTGATTGTTGTTCTCACCATGTTTGAAAAATTATTAAAAAGTTATTTAAAAAACAAGAGGTCTTGCTTTCAGGTAGTAGCCACACCTAAGAACATAAGAACATAAGAGAAGCCAATGCTGGATCAGGCCAATGGCCCATCCAGTCCAACACTTTGTCACACAGTGGCCAAAAATACCAGGTGCCACCAGGAGGTCCACCAGTGGGGCCAGGACACTAGAAGCCCTCCCACTGTTGCCCCCCCCCAAGCACCAAGAATACAGTGCATCACCTGCCCCAGCCTGTGAGTTCCTATCTATACCTTGTGTTCAATTTCATGCATCCTACAGCCCATACTCTATCCTGAGGAAAGATATGTATAATGCTCAAGGGAATTTAATTAAGATGCAAGAAGTAATGGGAAGGGTGGGAGGACAATATTGGTTGAGAATTATTAGTTTATATAATATTTTGAAACAAAGGAAGTATTCTGGAATATTAAATGAGGAGGACACCTTGATGGAAGAATTATATCAAATTAAAGAAGATAATAAAAAGGGTATTGTAAGAAAGATATATAGCAAATTGATTGAAGATAAAATTTATATGACGTATAATACAGTCAAAATGGGAGAAAGATGTAAAGTTATCAGAAAATGAGATAAATCAAATAATGAAAGGTATTAGTGATATAAAAATGGAAAAATTTAGAGAAATGGAGATGAAATTAATATTGAAATGGTATAGGACGCCTGCTCAGCTATCTTATATGATCAAGGGATTGACATCCAATTGTTGGCATTGTAAAAAAGAAAAGGGTTCTTATGTACATCTTTTGTGAGGGTGTTCTAAAGTGGTTAATTTTTGGCAAAAGATATTGGAAAAGGTGGAGGAAGTATGTAAGGTTAAAGTGGAGTTATCAGGGAAAGTATTATTCATGGGGATTTTAGGGAACTGTAAAATAGAAAAACTGTATCAGGATTTATTTAAAGCTATGATTTTAGCTGCCCCCGTGCGGTTATAGCGTTTGGCTGGAAAGATGCTACAAAATGGAGTACAGACAGATGGAATGATTACTTATATGAATGGATACATATTAATGATATTAAAACAGGGAAAGTTAGGTGAGGATAAGATTGTGGAAGTCAAGAAGAGATGGTTAGGGTATAAAAGATGGGTAAAGCGGGGGGGGGCAAAAAAAAAATATGGGCTTAAACTCCAAAAGGTGTGCTCATGGTTAAAGTTATAAATCAAGGAATTATTGCTGGTCATTTCAAGGAAGGGGGAGGAAGAAAAGGGAATGGGGAAAGAAGCATTTATTGTATTGAAGTATGTATTGTTTGAGTTATATGGAAGCAGGATTAATTACTGCAATAAATAAATAAAATTTAAAAGTACCAATAGAACCAGGAAAAAAATATCCTGAGGAATAGCCATTGAAAGTCTGGTCTGCGTCCATCCTTAGCACAGAAACCCAATGCATTCGGCGAAGACAGTTGGTAGAATTCTGTTTCATCACAGAGGTCTCCTAGCAGCAGACAGTTTGTTTTCCAGGAGTTCTTTTCTGTAGGGACTGTTATAGAAGACACTGCGGTCCAACTGCCGCAACAGGAGATGGGAAGGTGGTCACTCCTGATTTTTGGCATCCTTCAGTTTTTCCTGTAGAGAGAAAGAGTTAAACCAATATAGCCGCATCAAGTGTGAAGGTAGGTATATGTGCGTTCCAGGTGTTGTTTGTTGTTGTTCAGTTGCACAGTCGAGTCTGACTCTTCGCGACTCCATGGACCACATCACACCAGGCCCTCCAGTCTTCCGCCACCCTCCGGAGTTTGCTCAATTTCATGTTCGTTGCATCGATAACACTCTCTAACCATCTCATCTTTTGCCGTCCCCGTCTTCTTTGACCCTCAATCTTTCCCAGCATCAGAGTCTTCTCCAGTGAGTGCTCCCTTCTCATTGGGTGGCCAAAGTATTTGAGCTTCAGTTTCGTTATCTGGCCTTCCAGGGAACAGTCAGGGTTGATTTCTTTTAGGATTGACTGATTTGATCTTCTTGCAGTCCAAGGGACTCTCAAGAGTCTTCTCCAGCACCATAGTTCAAAAGAATCTATTCTTCGGCGCTCGGCCTTCCTTATAGTCCAACTCTCGCAGCCATACATGACTACTGGGAATACCATCACTTTGACCATATGGACTTTTGTTGGCAGGGTGATGTCTCTGCTTTTTATTATGCTGTCTAGGTTTGCCATCGCTTTCCTCCCAAGGAGCAGGCGGTCTTTTAATTTCATGGCTGCGGTGATCTGGGATCCCAGGAACGTGAAGTCTGTCACTACTTCCACGACTTCCCCTTCTATTTGCCAAGGAGTGATGGATCTGGAGTTTCAAGCCAACTTTTGTGCTCTCCTCTTTCATTTTCAACAAGAGGCTCTTTAGGTCCTCTGCACTTTCTGTCATCAAGTGCAGCCTGACCCAAACGTGGATGTGAGCTCAGGTGTCCCTGCTACTTGGGAGTGCCTCTGTTGTCATAACAGGACACACAATCCCTAGTCTGTATCCTTGGGAGACTTCCTACCTTCCAAGAATGGGAAATGCCTGTTTTTAATTTATATATAACAATGGACATAAAATGTCTAAAGACTTTAATATATTTCTATACCACGACTTTAATTTTAAAAAAAAAATCCCAGGCATTTCCAACATTTTTTTAGAGTTAGGAAACAGTAAGATACAGTATAAAATAGAATCAGCACAAATAATAATAAAACAGGAGAAAACAGATGAGAAACTAAAAAAGGAGAGAGTACAAAATAGATTAATATGAACAAAATTTCAATTCGTTTATGTCAGCAGAGATTAGAAACTACAGCATAGAGGAAGGCCAAGAAACTAAAACAGCCAATAAAATGCAATCCTTTAACCAAGTGAAAAGGCTTCGGACTAACAAAAAGTTCTTAGCCTGCTTCTGAAAATACATCAGACCTGGGGCCAAGCAAATGGCTGGGTGCAGAGCACTCTGTGCATCGTGGGGCTTGCCATCCTTCAGGTGGGGCCTGGAGATTGCCTGGTGTTACAACAGATCTCCAGGCAACAGAGTTTTATTTATTTATTAGATTTATACCCCGCCCTCCCCACCTAAGCAGGCTCAGGTCATCTTACATAAAAGTGTTTAAACAGTTTAAAAAACACACCAAATCTAAAGTGCAATGCATACATATATTCCTATGCGATGGCAGTCATAATCCAGTGTTTTCGTAAGAGGAGTAATTTAGTACAGACTTAGATGGTGCAGACAATCCCAGGGTGGCTCCAAGTTATCAGGTAAAGGAAAAGGTTTCCCTTGCTTGAAAGCCAGTCGAATCCGACTCTAGGGATGTGGTGTTCATCTCCGTTTCCAAGCCGAAGAGCCAGCACTGTCCAAAGACGTTTCCGTGGGCTGTTACCTTCCCACCGAAGTGCTACCTATTCATCTACTTGCAGTTTCTTGCTTTCAAACTGCTAGGTTGGCAGGAGCTGGGGCCAGAGCTGGGAGCTCACTCCGTCGTGCGGCACTCGAGTCTCAAACTGCTGAACTACCAGCCTTCCGGTCTGCAGTTCAGCATCTTAATCACTTGAGCCACTGCAGCCCTATCAGGATGTTAAGTGTGGTCAAATGCCTGGTGGAAGAGCTCCGTCTTGCAGGCCCTGTGGAATTGAAGTAAGTTCCACAAGGCCCTGGTGTCCTCAGGGAGCTTGTTCCAGTTCCACCACGAAAAAGTCTCTAGCCCTGGTGGTGGCCAGTCTGGCCTCTTTAAGGGAACATATGGGGAAAGGCGGTCCCTCAGGTATGCTGACCCCTGACCATATAGGGCTTTATAGGTAAGAACCGACACCTTGAAGCTCATTTGGTATGCTATAGGCAGCCATTGCAGTGCTTTCAGCGCAGGTTGGATGTGCTTGGTGTAGTGGTTAAGTGCGCGGACTCTAATCTGGGAGCATGGCTTCGGGACTCGGAACTTTGAAAACTGGACAAGCAGTGCATGTGGGACTTCCTCCAATCACAACAAAAGTTTGAGTCCAGAGGCAGCTTTACGACCAACAAAGTTTTATTTCTGGTATAAGCTTTGTTCTGCTGCTTCAAACCAACATGGCTACCCACCTGAATCTTCCTCCAGTCACGTACTTTAACAAAGCTGAAATGGGAGCCAGGGGCTTCCAGCGGCTGCCAAGAAAGTATCTCTGCTTATATTTGCTGCTACTTCTGTTAAGAGAAGAACTGTGGTGTTGCTGTCGGTGGCTGCTGCTGCATCTCAGTTTGGGGTCAGGCAGGTTAAAATGCTTCTTGATGGTTGTTAGCCAGTTTGGTACAGTGGTTAGGAGCATGGACTCTAATCTGGGAGAACCGGGTTTGATTCCCTGCTCCTCCACTTGCAGCTGCTGGATGACCTTGGGCAAGCCATAGTTCTGATAAGAGCGTGTCTCTCATGAGCAGTTCTCGAAAGAGCTCTCTCAGCCCCACCCACCTCACAGGATATCTGTTGTGGGGAGGGGAAAGGAAAGGCGTTTGTAAGCTGCTCTGAGACTCCGAGAGAAGGGCACGGTATAAATCCAATCTCCTCCTCCTTCTTCTAGCCAGGATGACTTACTCCTGGGGTCATCAGCCTTTTATAATTAGAGCCAAAGGGTGCCCAGATTCACGGCAAGAGATCAGCACAGAGCCAGTGGAAGAGCACCTGTCTGTGTAATGAAAACGGACACTTTCGCTATTCATTTGTTTACTTCTTTATAGCCCACCTTTCTCACTGAGACTGGAGTGTGCGTGTGTGTGTTAAGTGCGGTCTAGTCACTTTAGGTTTATGGGCACTCTGTGAATAAATGACATCCAAAATCTCCTGTCCTTAACAGCCTTGCTGAGGACTTGCAAACTGAGGGCCCTGTCTTCCTTTATTGAATCAATCCATCTCAAGTTGGGTCTTCTTCTTTTCCTGCTGCCAGTTTGGTATAGTGGTTAAGTGTGCGGACTCTAATCTGGGAGAACCGGGTTTGATTCCCCACTCCTCCACTTGCACCTGCTGATGTGACCTTGGGTCAGTCACAAGCTCTGGCACAGCTGTCCTTGAAAAAGAGCAATTTGTGTCAGAGCTCTCTCAGCCCCACCCACCTCACAGGGTGTCTGTTGTGGGGAGGGGAAGGGAGAGGAGTTTGTAAGCCACTCTGAGACACCTTTGGGTAGTGAAGGGCCATGGGGTATAAATCCAATCTCCTCTTCTTCTCTTCTTCCTCTTCAACGTTTCATAGCATCATTGTCTTTTCCAGTGTCTCTTGTCTTCT
>NW_015173778.1:0-301 GCF_001447785.1 Gekko japonicus
AAATAATATTTGCTGATAAATTTTAGGCTAATTCCATTAGCTAGCTATGTTTGTCTGTTGCAACTTAAAAACTAATGGCTTTATTATGCCATAAAAATTATGCTACAGCCCTTCACCAGATTTATAGTATCGTATCTTAGTGGCCCTTTCCACACTAGACCTTTAATCCTGGTTCAGTGCTATCTCCTACTAGCTATTCTGCACTACACTCGAGTTCACCCCACTTTTTATCCTGTTTGGGTTTTTTTTTTTTTTTTTTAAAATTTTGCTTTACATTTTGGTCACCCTGATTTTAGGCCCC
>NW_015173778.1:398-17728 GCF_001447785.1 Gekko japonicus
TCCTGTTTGGGTTTTTTTTTTTTTTTTTTTGAAAATTCTGCATTACATTGTGGTCACCCTGAGTTCAGACCACCGTTGCTCCGGGGTATATAGATCCTGTTTTGCCATGGGCTTTCCCTCCATCCAGAATGGCCCCAATGCAGATTTAAGTGTAGGATTTTAACTCGGTTTCAATCCTCCCTGCCCCTTTCCCACCATAACTAGGACAAACACCCCTGTTCGCAATGAAGAATTTATAACCCGGGGAAGGCAAGCAAATTGAAGTGGGACAAAATTAGCTCAGAAAACAACAGATAAACAGAAATAACTACAAGGTAAATGGCTGCAAGTTGAACACAGAGAAAACCCAGGGTGAGGTCCAAGTGTGGAAAGGGCCGATTGTTATAACTAACATGGCTACCCACTTGAGTTTGTTATAACCTAGATATAGCTTATCACCTATATGTTTAACATGTACAATTTGTATTTTTATTCATGTAAAAGTTTGGGATTATCTCACATCTGTGTTTGAATTGGCTTAAATGGGCTGTCTATTGTCATGTAACCTAGCTATGTGAAATCAGGCATGCTCATGAAAACCGACAGACATGGTCTGTCACCAAATGTACACAATTGATGAGTTTTACATAGCTTTCAGAAGGTTAAAAGGAAGGTACATGTTACAAGTGCTGTCCAGCATCAGCTACTATCAGTAAATTTTCAGGGCCAATCTACACTTTATAATTGCCACATGTTTGATAGTAAAATGGTTGGGGTTTCTGCCCTATGACCTGTGTAACAGCCAGGTATGAATTGTGGGTTCTCCTCAATTTCCACATGGACTGTGCTTTATTCAGATCATGCCTGAAGTACACATAGAGAAGGGGCTTCAGCCTCCTCTCTACACCATTTTCATTACTTGAAAAGGCCCTGGGGGGGTGCATTCTGGACTACCAGGGAAATTAACAGATCAAACAGTGTTTTTGGAGACCATTTCATATTGGGAAAACAGCACAAGGGGGATGCAATGCCTTTCCTATGTGTGTTGCAGTCGTCATTCAAATCGGGCACTGTGTGTGCAGGAACTGAGAAGAAACTTCAACTCACATTTGATATTACTCAAGAGCCAGTGTAAGTCTCCCAGACCCAACCTGTGTATTTCATACTGTGTAAATTAACCCCTAAACTACTTAGAGCACCCTACAGTGTGGCAGCTGTTCCTTACAACATAATTAATGTGCGGTGCAGTTCAGTGTATCGGTTGCACACAGTGTACCCTCTAAGTTGAGTTAGTGTGAGTTAGCTCACAGTTTTTTAGCCTCTAGCTCACACATTTTTGTCTTAGCTCAGGAAGGATGGCTCCAGAGCAAACTAATTGATGCAGTAGCGAAATTGCTTGCTCACAACTTTAATGCCAGGAGCTCACAAAGTAGAATTCTTGCTCACAAGACTCCACAGCTTAAAGGGAACATTGGACTTGCACCTATTTAATTGAAGTTGCCTTCTGGTTGCCAACCTCTAGGGGGAGTCTGGAGATATCCTAGAATTACAACTAATCCCCAGGCTACAGAGATCAGTTCCCCTGGCTGCTTTAAAGGGTGGACAGTATGGCAATATTCCCTGTTAAGGCCCCCCGCCTCTCCAAACCACACCCTTCCCAGGTTCCTCCCCCAAATCTCTAGGAATTTCCCACTCTGGTGTTGGCAGCCCTAGGCTGCCTCGGTCCCTCTGTAGCATTCTCTTGGTTTTTGCTGGCAGTGATGTGAAAACTCTTTGTGACAGAGGGCATCTGCATGGCCAACTGGTTAACATATTGTAGCCTCTGTCTTGCTCATATGTTTATTTATTTTATTTCATTTGATTTTTATCCCGCCCTCCCCGCCGGGACGGGCTCATGTTGGCCACTTGAAACAGGCTGTATTGTAAAGTAAGAACTATCTCACAGTATAGCTAATAAAAGAAATTTCATAAGTATAAACCACAAAGCCACATAAAGCGGAAGCTTATTTCCAGAGATGCCCCATGCATGCATATGTTTATTTATTTAAATTCTTTCCCCCTGCCATAACTACCCTCAAGGTAGCTCACAAATCAATAAAGCACAGCCTCAAAAAGAAAAACTACAATTCACTAGCCTTAAAAAAAAAAACACGAAGAAAAATAAAATCCAATTACAACAACATATATACAGGAAACTTGCAATCAGATGAGTTCTACATCATTTTCTGAAGGCTAAACAGAAAGTACATGGTTAAATCTCCCCCAGCAGTTGCATGGGGCAGCCTCAGAGGAACCGTGGCAGAGGTTCTGCTCTTTTCCACAGCTGACTGAAACTCTCAAACACTGGGTACTCCCCAGTAGACCCTTCCTCCAGTCTTAACAAGCAGTAGAGGTTCTACCGGAAAAGACAACCGGTGAGACACCTAGGCTCAGGCGAAGAAGGGCTTTAAAGGTCACAGCCAATACCTTCCAGCTAATATATGACCTGCTTGTGAACTTCCTGGTAAACAGCAACAGGGGACTAGATGGTCAGGTTCAACAAAACGTTTCTTAGGGATAAATACAGTGTAGGTTTTAATTTACAGGGATTACAGTGGGATAGAAGTTTTCACACAGACCCCCATTAAAGTTATTCAGCCTTTCACTCATTTAAAGTTATGATCCTGGCTTTCCTTTTATGCCGCAAACTCATTTCATGCTGCTGCCATGACTCTTGATTTCTGATTATTTCAAAAGTCATGAAGCCTCCTGCAACCTCCATATCATCAGTGCTTAATTGGCATTTTATTGTTGTTTATTTCTGTTGCAAATCTAGAACACTGCTTAAGCAAGCACTCTTTCACCTACAACACTGCTTGCATCAAGATGTATCTATTTGTTAGCAGGCAGCAATCACAGATGAAGTAATTCTCAGCCCCCCTCCCCAAAACAACCGTGACCTATGAAATGAACTGTGTTACTGCTGAACAGTGTTTTGAGGAACTCTAGATTGTCTATTTTGCAGACCAGGTAGCTTTATTGAAGAAACTATAACATTGGGGCCTTACTTGCACAGTAAAGATATCCATAATAGTTTGTTGTGCTGGACCTATTTATTTACTGGAGTTTCTGTTTTTATTTAAATGTCCTCCTGTGGTGAAGTGGCCTAGTCTAAGGATGCCAGTGTAATACCTCACTGAGAGGTCAACCTTTTGACTCAACCATCCCTGCTTTGAATTTCTTTCTTCCTTGCTTGAAGCAAACCCATGCATTTTTAATTCTGGTACTATTTTCTGTTTCCCCACACCAATTTTTCCTGTTAAAATGAACACTTCTTCAAGATTATTTTGCCTCATTTGGAATAAACGTGGCACATATAAATTAATACAAAAAGATGTCCAGAAGGGAATGTTTGTACAAGAGCAGGCTCAGAAGTCAAAATGGCCAAGGCATAAACTAAACTGTGCTGCCACTATGGTGCTATAAGCCAGCCCTGCAGGGGTCACACAAACCATGCATGTAGGCCCATCAGTTGCCTCCCTCTAGGAGTAGGAGGAGGCAAGTGGTAAGCTCCCACTGATCACTATTGCCACTGAAGGGTCTCAGTTAAGTAGTCCCTGTGGTGCCGGCAGTTGGCTCCTTTTCTACCAACTGAATTTGACATTTGGATTCAGCCTATTTGATTTGATAAGCCCAAGACGGACACACTGCTGAGAATGAGGAATTAATGACATTAATGCCAGTGATGGTTTGCCTCAGAACACCTTGGAGACAAGGAAGACATGAGGCTTAATTAGGTAGCCACACTTGAAGCAGCCAATAAAGAGGTGTGATTTTGCCACTTATATTGTGGCCACGTCTCTTCTTTGCAGTTTTTTCTGTTGGCTACTGAGGAGAAAGTTGGTACCTTCATTGCTGCTGAGCAGCTGGAGCTGACTTGGTAGGATTGGAAATGACTTTTTAATATCATTTGTGGAGTGGAGTTTGGGGTGTTTACATGTGTTGAGGATGTACTTGTGTGGATCCTGGGGGTGGGGTTCCTGTTGTAATTTGGGCCTATTTTTTTTTAAAAAAACCAACCTTAAATAACTAGGTTTTGTCTGTGAGTGAATGCCGTCGAGTGTAGGTGGGGTTGTTTGAAAGCATCCTGGGGGTGGGGTTCCTGTTTTTATTTGGGCCTATTTTTTTTAAAAAAAACTTAAATAACTAGGTTTTGTCTGTGAGTGAATGCCGTCAAGTGTAGGTGGGGTTGTTTGAAAGCAGGTACCCCCTTACTTGCCTTTCACCCTTGAGTGTTTCAGCTCATTTTGTTCTGCCCAGTGGCCTCTCCTTTGTTTTTATGTGGCATTTTCAGTGGCATGTGCTTGACAGGGCTCAGGAACTTGACTCTGGGTCACTATTTCATGCCTTGCCATCCGTGGCTATTTTGAGTGCTACTATGTTGAATGCAATAGCCATTTTGAGTGTAGCTCTGTTGAATGCAACAGCCATTTTGAGTGCAGCTCTGTTGAGCATGGTGGCCATTTTAATTGCTGCTCTGTTGAGCATGGTGGCCATTTTGAGTTGTGCTCAGCATTTTGGGGGCTTTAGGAATTTAATTACCCCCTTTTCTCCCCCCTTCTTTATTGTTCAGTTTAAAAAGAATGTAAAAGCAATAAAACAGATAAAATAAAAGAAAGTATTTGGGGAAAAACAGTAAACAGGGAGTGCATCTTGGGGGGAGGGTTGCTTTGCACTTTTGCCCATTAATTTTATTAGGATAGGCAGTTATTGATACAACATTCATCTGCCTGAGCTGTGGTTTTTTTAAAAGTACACAATGAAAAGATAACAGAACATTTTTGCAATCTTTGGGGAAGGCTGTTGCTTGTAATGGTAGCTGTGCTCCAGGTGTTCACTTCTATTGCCAACTGAATCTTTTCCAGTTTCATGGCTCCAAAGAAGGTCCAACAGAAAAAGGGGGGGTCTGGCCAAGTGGCCACCTCCTAAGCAACCTGGATATCCAGCTGTCTTCGGAAGAGGAAGAAAAGTCCATCACTGACTTGATTGTTCAAATTGAGGTTTTGGAATGGGCCATCAGGTGACTTTGGGTTTCCACTGACCAGCCAGCAGGTGTGGCTCTGAAACCTTTAAAATATTTCAGGCATGAGGCTAAACTTACTTCTCCATTACTCACCAGGGTAACTGCATGTCAGGTCTGCAGGTCAGGTCTGATGGCTGCAATGATTTGTGCTGCAGAGGCAGAAGCATTGGAGTCATTCAAGCCTGAGGCTGGGCAGTCTCAGCTGGCAACTGCAGTATCCAGAAGCAACATTGCAGCAACATCTGGGAAGTTGGGGCTTGGTACATCTGCATCTGGCCACATTGAGGCAAAGCAGCCATCCAGTGAGTGTGCTACATCTTACACCCACACAAGACACTGACTATGTTGATAGGGTTGATAGGGTGTCATGGCCTATGTTGATAGGGTGCCAGCCTTCATGGTTGATAGGATGCCATGGCTGGTAGGGATGGGCATGAACCAGGAAAACGCAGTTTGGTCTGGTTCATGATTTGTGGCATGCCCAGTTCACAAACCACAAAACGTCACAAACTTTTAGCGGCTAAAAGATCTTGTTCAGTTTGTGATGTTCATGATGGGTTAGAATGGTCCCTCAGTCTGCTAGAGATACCAAACGTGCAGAAGATCTCCAGCTGACTCTTCTCCACTTGCCCTTCATGTTTGGTGATGATTGGATTTATGGGGTCTGAGTTACAGCCCCCTAAAAAAGCTGCTCCATTGTTTCCAATGGAGGGGGAAGAGGAAGAAAGAAAGAAAGAAAGAAAGAAAGAAAGAAAGAAAGAAAGAAAGAGGAATAGAAGTTCAGCAGAACAGAAGCAAAGTACCACAATACAAGAACTCAAGTACTTCTTCACCCAAAGAGTGATTAACACATAGGATTCACTGACACAGGAGGTGGTGGTGGCTACAAACATGGACGGCTTCAAAAGCGGATTAGATAAACATATGGAGCAGCGATCCATCAGTGGCTATTAGCCACAAGGTATAGTTAGGAACTCTGGGGCAAGTGATACTCTGTATTCTTGGTGCTTGGGGGGGGGACAACAATGGGAGAGCTTCTAGTGTCCTGGTCCCACTGCTGGAACTCCTGATGGCACATGGTATTTTTGGCCACTGTGTGACAAAGTGTTGGACTGGATGGGCCATTGGCCTGATCCAACATTGGCTTCTCTTATGTTCTTATGTTCTCTGCAGTATAAATTGAAGGTGGGGGGTATTTATATAAGCCAGCAGAACCAGTACAATGTACCCAGCAGAACGAGTGCCACTGTGGCAGTGCAAACCCAACAGGACTAAGGTCAAGCCAGAGAATCTCTACAATAGATACTACAGGTGTATGTGTAGGGGGGGGTTTCAAGCCCAGCAGAACCAGTGCCTAGCAAAATCCAGTGCCATTGTGGCAATGCCACCTCAACAGGACTGATGTGAAGTACAGAATCACACTCCAAGCACGGGGGAGGGGTTTCAAGCCCAGCAGAAAGGATGTGCTAAAAAGGAATGACAGTATTTTCCACTGGAAACAATGGGACAGGCTTAAAGGTGCATTGAAGATAATGGAAGCCAGGAATGTTGGTTGACTTGCATGACCTCCACTGAAATACACTACAGCACAAAATGTTGCAATAAAAATGTGGAGTGGGTTTTCAATAAATATCTCAGGGCCCAGGTAAACTATTCTGAGACTGAAATAACAGGCTCCAGAGTTGAATGATGGTCCCCTGGAATAGAATTCATGTTCTGGGACTGGAATGACAGCTTCCAAAGTAGAATAACAGCCCTCGAGAGTGGCAGAAATGTTTTGGGAGTGGAATGACAGTTCACAGAGTGGAATGATAGTCTCTGGGAGTAGCAGAAGTGTCCTGGAGCTGGAATGACAGCCTCCATTCAGGATATTCATATGAACACAGGACTATGGTCGGGTTGCTGGTTTCAGCATAAAAGCAGGCCACCTTTGATGCAGTACCAGTTTGGGGCTATCTCCTGGCAGATATTGGTGACTGAAGAGCTGCCTGTATGGGAGTATGGGACCCATTCATTTAGAATTGGAGCTGCATTCACTGCTGCTATGCTGGGAATGTCAGAGCTGGTGATTGAACAAACTGGCAGGGCAGGTGGCAGTCAAAGGCACTTAAGGCTTACATTAAATAAGCTGATTTTCCCCCCTTGTGTGAGCAAATCAAGAAGTTTGAAGAAGGTACTGGTAGTGAGCCATTTCATCATCTTCTGGGCAAGCAAGAGACCAGCTGCATGTGAGACGGGATTGCAGTGGGGCCTCTGTCTCATGTCCAGTGTCCAGTGACAGGGCCTTCAGGGTTTGTTATAAAGCCAGCTCTTGCCCTTTTCCACCACGTCTTGAGCAGGGAGGCAGGCATTCCAATATTCTCATCTTGCATTTGGATATAAAACAAACTTGTGCAGACAAAAGGAATGGGCCTAATGTGAAAATTACCTACTCAAACAGGTAAAATGTTTGATACCCAGGCCATTGTCATTTTGTCAGATTTTCTACAGAGGATGATTTGGAGGGGAGCCCTGAAGCCCCTGGATCAAGCATACAAAGACCAAGATTAATTGTTTGGTGCATAGGGTAATTTTGGACAGTGGAGACGTGTGCTTATTGCACATCCCATTAGATATGATACGCCACACCTGTACAGGGAGGATGACTTGCATCTTTTTCCAGAGGTGCAACATCTGTTTGACAGTCCTATGTCAGGGGCTGCAGGACTTTATAGTCAGCAGGTGGGGCAAAAGGTGTTAAACTAAGATAACCCCCTTGTGTGGCAGGAATAGAACAGACTGTTCATAATAGGTAGGGGAAATTGGCAAGCACCCTGAGACATCAGCAGTGATGGAGGGCATGTCCTGAACAGTGCATCACTGGCCATGCAGTGGAGTGTGGCTGGGAAGGAGTGCCTTCAGTACTGAGCTTTCTGAAACTGGTAGTGGCTGTGTAGCACATCAGCTCTCAGCACATTGTGTGAGGATGATGATAAATGAAGCCAGAGTAAGATGCTGGTCAAGTATGGAGTCTGCCTAGCACAGCCCGTCTATTTGAATATGTTAGCATATTTAATGATGTGATGTAGATCTGCATAATCAGTTATTTAAATAAACGAGTTAAACCCAATGCTGTTGTCTCATGTCTTCACTGGAGGTGTCTGGGGCAATAGATTCCCAAGGGTGCATTGTGATGTAGCACCTCAGACATATTACAAATTGTATCTTAAGTGCTGTTGGAAATGGTCATAGAGACTTTCTTCCTCCATCTCCCAGCTGCTTGATGATCCTGGCCTGAGTCACCTCTACAGCAAGCCTAACCAACAGTTGTCACAGCTACCTCAACAGTACCAGTGCCTTCCTGAGTAGGTCTACCCAGAATCCTACTCAGGTCTTCTCAGTGAGGCTTGTTCCCTGGGGAATATGCCCTTAGAATTGCACTGCATGCATAACTGGAAGGAGTCATTCATGCAGGGGAGTGAAAAGGACAAAAGTGAACACAAATCACTAAAATGTGAAGAAATTTTATTTGTTTATTTATAATTTAAATGTATAGACTGAATACACACAGCTCAGGGTGTGAACAACATAACTATAAAAACAGTAATAGATAATAAAACAATTTAAATAATACACAGATAGCAACAATCTCAGATGTCATTGACACTTGAATTCCAATTATGTTGCTGCCCCATGGAAAGTTAGAAAGAAGGCAGGAAGGAAAGGGAAGTGTGGGGGGGGTACTAGTAGGATGGTACCCATTTCTGTCCTCAAACAAAAGCCTTGCAAGACCTGTGGAACTGCAATAGGTCCTGCAGGGCACAGATTTTGTTCGGCAGAGAGTTCCACCAGGTGGGAGCCAGGGCAGAAAAAGCCCTGGCTCTGCTCAAGGACAGCTGGACTTATTTTGGCCTGGGGGCTGGGGAATCACCAATAGATAGTTTTCTACAGAGTGTAATGCTCTTTGGGAGACAGACCAGATGAGACAGTCCTGAAGATAAGTGGGTCCCTGACCACTCAATGCCTTAAAGGTCAATAACAAGACCTTGACTCTGACTCGGTACTCCACCAGAAGCCAATGCAGCTGGTGTAGCATAGGTTGAATGTGTGCTGTCCATGATGTTCCAGTTAGGACCTGTGCTGCCACATTCTGGACCAGTTGGAGTTTCCAGATCAGTTTCAAGGGTAGGACAGCTGCAGCATAGAGCAAGTTGCAGTAGTCTAATCTGGAGGTGTTTGTTGCATGGATTACTGTGGCTAGATCGAGCGAGACAGGAAGGGGGCTAGTTGCCTCACCTGACATAGCTGGAAGAATGCCAGTCTGGCAACATTTGTGATCTGGGCCTCCATTGATAAGGAGGCCCCCAGAACCACACCCAAACTCCTGACAAGGGCATGCCATCAAGAGTAGGGAGTTGGCACCCCAAACATGAATCCCACTCACTGAGCCACAGAACCTTCATCTGAGTTGGATTCAGTCTCAGCCGGCTCTTTTTCAGCACCTCAGAGCCAGTTTGGTGTAGTGGTTAAGTGCAAGGACTCTAATCTGGGAGAACCGGGTTTGATTCCCCACTCCTCCACTTGCACCTGGCTGGATGACCTTGGGCAAGCCTTAGCTCTGATGAGAGCTGTTCTTGAAAAAGAGCAGTTTCTGTCAAGAGCTCTCTCAGCCCCACCTACCTCACAGGGTGTCTGTTGTGGGGAGGGGAAGGGAAAGGAGTTTGTAAGCCACTCTGAGACTCCTTCAGGTAGTGAAGGGTGGGGTATAAATACAACCTCTTCTTCTTCTACAGCTGGGTGTACTGGTAAAACCTCAGCCTGAAACTCCACATCAGCTGGGCAAGGGGGCGCATATAGATGTTAAACAATATAGGAGAGAGGATTGCCCCCTGAGGCAACCCACATATTAAGAGGTATCTAGTTGACACCTTCTCTCCTAGCATTACCCTCTGTCCCCAGCCTTGGATAAATGAGTTAAGCCACTTCAGGACTACCCTATGGATTCCTATGTTGGTGAGGCCGAGGGTCAGAAGATCACAATCAATTGTTGAACACGGCTGTAAGATCAAGCAGTAACAGCAGTGCCAACCTGCCTTGATGTAACTGTCTGCAGAGATCGTCCATGACCAGGGCAGAAACCGGACTGGAATGGGTCCAGTGCTGATATGTCATCCTCAAAACTCTGGAGCATTTCAGCTACTACTGTCTCAATTACCTTACCCAGAAACAACAAATTCCAGACTGCACAGTATTTGGAAGGATCTGTAGGATCCAAGAAAGGCTTTTTCAAGAGCAGTACCATCACTGCCTCTTTTAATCCCTCCAGGTAGACCCCCAAATCCAGGGATAGATTAATAATGTCTACCAAGGGACCCCATATTCCCTCACCACTGGCTTCATTGAAATTACAATGAAATGGGGAAAAAAACCACATGTCTGCTTTGTGATATGGAATAGTTGTTAGGTTTTCGGGGGGGGGGATCCAGTCAGAGTCAACAGAAGCCTTGGATATCCTCTAAAAGTACTCCAGCCTTTAAAATGTTTGCAGCCTATTTAGAGGTTACTTCCTCAGAAAATTATAAAAGAGCCAGGAGAAAGGAAATCTCAAACGGCTGCTTTATGGCCCTTCAGAGTTTGCTTCATTGTTAATGATTTCTGTGGGCTAGAGGCAGTGGAGATTCATAGCACTTATTAGATTTTATCAGCAAGATGAAAGATGCATCCATAGTGCTCTAGAGAGATCAGGCCTGTAAAATAAAATTAAAAAAAGAAATCTGCAAATTTGAGTACACCAGAGATGGTAACTTTTTTCAAAAGAGACAAAAGGAAACATCAAGAATAAAACTCCTAAGTATTTTCAACACACATGTGCCCTGAAGATCTCACACATAAAAACAAAACAAAACAAAACAAGGGACCACATGATCCAATTATTGGGAAGGGGAAAATATGCTGTAAGAGTATGTATACATCTTTTAGCTAAATGGTTTTCTTGGTGCTTTATGGGAAACTGTTTTCCATTTATGTTAGTTCTAAATCTATAACAATGAAAAAGGAAGTATTTTTCTTGTGCTTCAGGAAATTCTTCAGTAGCATTCACACCACAGTGCTTGAGCATGATGTTGAACAATGATGGTGGAACTGGAAAGATAAGCAAGAAGGCATGAACATACGAAGCTGCAATATACTGAATCAGACCTTTGATCCATCACAGTCATTATCATCTACTCAGGTGGGCATTGGCTCTCCCAGATCTTGGATCTTTTACATCACCTACCGCCCAGTTCTTTTTTTACTGGAGATGCCAGGGATTGAACCTGGGACCTTCTGCATGTAGTTGTTCTACCACTGAGACACAGTCCCTCCCCAATGAGGAGCAGGGAATCACATTTTGCAGTCTTAAAGAGGTAGGGTTCCATGTTTGCTCCAGAGCTTGATCCAAAACTTGTGAATTTCTTATACAGTGTTGTCACATAGTTTAAGAGGTTAACAACTCGAGGTCCCCAGGCTAAATCTAGATTTCCAGTTACCAACCTAGAGGTAATCACATAGAGAATCTGTGGCAATAGAAGTTTCTGGTAGGCAGTGACAGAGATGCTGGTCCTTCACTTGTTTCTTAAAGTGGCATACCAAACAAGTTGCAGAACAGGGAGAATGAATTTACAGTTTAAGGGGTGACAGCAAGGACTTCTCTGTAGCAGTAGAAATTCATTGCAAATAGCCAAAAGCTACTGCAATCCTAGGTAAAACTGAGCATGCATAAAATGCAGAGGTTGATAGGGAATAAAATAATTTATTTTTTTATTTATCTTTATTTATTGATTTTTATCCCGCCCATTCCAGCCTAGGCTGGCTCAGGGCAGCTCACAACCAGATAAAAGTTATCGTAATACATAAAACATAGTACATAAAAACGATAATACAATTCTTAATAAATAATATAATACATTACTTGATGAATAATACAATACTATAAATAATATTAAAATCAGACAATATTAAAGTGCTAGCAATTCCAGTGTTTACTTTAGTTCTATTGGTCCACTGCAATTGTAGGGGGAGGGGGGCTGGGCCAGGCAATAGTCACTGGGACCTGTGACTCAGGGCTTCCACCATGGTTATCAGTTGTTACTAATGGCACTATCGATGGTTGTAGTTGTAGTGGTGGTGGTGGTGGTGGCTCCAAAGGTCTGGCGGAAGAGCTCCATTTTATAGGCCCTGCAGAACTGTAAAAGGTCCCGCAGGGCCCTGATCTCCTCTGGGAGCTCATTCCACCAGAGTGGAGCTGCCACTGAAAAGGCTCTGGCCCTAGTTGTTGCCAACCTGGCCTCCTTAACACTTGAGAGGACCAGTTGGTTCTGGGTCCCTGAATGCAGTGCTCTCCGGGGCATATATGGGGAAAGGCTCCTCAGGTATGTCAGACCCTGGCCATAAAGGGCTTTAAAGGTAAGAACCAGCACGTTGAAGCAATTTTGGTATGCTATAGGCAGCCAGTGCAACGCCTTTAGCACAGGCTGGATGTGCTCCCGAACTGAGAGTCCCATCACCAGCCTGACTGTGGCATTGTGCACCAGCTGCAGCTTCTGGATTTGCAACAAGGGCAGCCCCATGTAGAGGGCATTACAGTAATCCAGTCTCAAGGTGACCATCGCATGGATCACTGTTGCCAAGTCACTGCATTCGAGGAAGGGAACCAACTGCCTTATCAGCCGAAGATGGTAAAAGGCCGACTTGGCAGTGGCTGCAACCTGGGCCTCCATTGTTAAGGAGGCATCCAGGAGCACCCCCAAACTCCTAATCTCCAGCACTGGCACCAATGGTGCCCCATCAAAAGTCAGGAGCGGGATCCCTAACCCCGGACCGCCGCGGCTCAGACACAGGACCTCCGTCTTCGTTGGATTCAATTTCACCCGGCTCAGCCTAAGCCAACCAGCCATGGCTTGTAACGCCTGGTCTAGAACTTCTGGTTCGGAGTCGGACTGGCCGCCCAACAACAGATAAAGCTGGGTGTCATCCACATACTGATGACAACCCAGGCCATACCTCTGGGCAATCTGGGCAACAGGGCACATATAGATGTTAAAAAGCATCGGGGACAACACCGCCCCTTGTGGCACTCCACATTCCAGCGGGTGCCTCCAGGACAGTTGAGTTTCCAGCTCCACTCTTTGTCCCTGACCTTGGAGAAAGGAAACAAGCTACTGTAAGGCTGGTCCCTGAATTCCAGTGTCAGAGAGGTGGTGGATCAGTAGCTGATGGTTGACTGTCAAACGCAGCCGACAGGTCTAACAACATCAGCACTGACGATCTGCCCCGATCCAGATGCCTTCGGAGGTCATCTGTGAGGGCGACCAGTGCCGTCTCTGTCCCGTAACCAGGGTGAAAGCCGAATTGGAAGGGATCTAAGATAGAAGTGTCATCCAGAAAGCTCTGTAACTGAAGTGCCACCGCCCTCACTATTATCTTGCCCATAGGGCAAGTTGGAAACTGGCCGATAGTTGGCCAATTCAGCCAGGTCCAAAGATGTTTTTTTTTTCCAGGAGGGGGTGCACCACTGCCTCCTTAAGTGCCTCTGGGAACTGTCCCTCTGAGAGGGACTTGTTGACAATCTCCCATATGGCATCCCACAGCCCCTCACGAGCTGCTTTGATTAGCCCTGACAGGCACGGATCCAAGAGGCACGTGGTGCGGCGTACAGTCAAGAGCAATCTATCAACTTCTTCTAGGCTGAGCGGGTCAAAATAATCCAGAATGTGACCAGAAGACATGCTAGGAGCCTCGACTTCATTCACTGTGTCAACAATAAGAACATGTTAGATAAAACTGATTAAGAAAAACAGATATAAAATTTCCTAGCCAAAACAGAAACCACTACTACAAAAACACAGTCACAGTTCTAGCCTGAATTTTCATACCAGCCAAAGCATACAATGAAACCACTGAATATGCTACAAAAAGGACCAATCTCCCAGTTGTGTCCATTTTTTCAAGGTAGGGTAGCTGAGCTGTTAGCTGGAGAAAATATCCTGTCCCTTTAATACAAATAACATGGAAATGAATAGGTGAAGCTTTCATGAACATAAGAACATAAGAGATGCCAATGTTGGATCAGGCCAAAGGCCCATCCAGTCCAACAGCCTGTATCACACAGTGGCCAGAAATACCTAAAGAGCCCTAAGCGCCTTAACCTTTCCTCATAGGGAAAGTGTTCCAACCCTTTTATCATTCGAGTTGCCCTTTTCTGCACTTTTTCCAAAGCTATAATATCCTTTTTAAGGTGTGGTGACCAGAATTGCACACAGTATTCCAGATGAGGTCGCACCATTGATTTATATAGCGGCATTATGATATTGGCTGATCTGTTTACAATACCCTTCCTAATAATCCCCAGCATAGCATTGGCCTTCTTTATTGCAGTCACACACTGTCTCAACATTTTCAGTGAGTTATCTACTACAACTCCAAGATCTCTCTCTTGATCAGTCTCTGCCAGTTCAGACACCATCAACGTGTATTTATATTTAGGATTTTTGGCTCCAATGTGTATTACCTTGCACTTGGCCACATTGAACCCCATTTGCCATGTTGACACCCACTTGCCCATCTTTGACAGATCCTTTTGGAGTGTCTCACAATCCTTGCTGGTTTTCACCACCCTGAACAACTTCGTACCATCTGCAAATTTAGCCACTTCACTGCTTACTCCCAACTCCAAATCATTAATGAACAAGTTAAAAAGCAGTGGACCAAGTACTGATCCCTGCGGTACCCCACTGCTTACCCCCCTCCACTGAGAGAACTGCCCATTTATACTCACTCTCTGTTTTCTATTAATTAGCCAGTTTTTGATCCATAAAAGGACTTGTCCTTTTATCCCATGATTTTTGAGCTTACTTAGGAGCCTTTGATGAAGAACTTTATCAAAAGCTTTCTGGAAGTCAAGGTAAACAATATCTATTGGATCCCCCTTGTCCACATGTTTGTTCACCCCCTCAAAGAACATTAACAGGTTAGTGAGACAAGCTTTCATGGTATGGACGTAAATAACATCCCCTGAAGACCATATTAATGGGACAGAACATTTTTGTCTCCAGGTTGTTGGCAACTCTTCCTCAAGATAGCTAACTTTTGGTGTAGTCTGTAGGAACCTGTTTAGGAAGGGATTTAGGATTTCAGATTTTGAATGAGAATCTTCTGGCCCTAAGATG
The DNA here is from genome assembly GCF_001447785.1 of Gekko japonicus. Classification (NCBI taxonomy): domain Eukaryota; kingdom Metazoa; phylum Chordata; class Lepidosauria; order Squamata; family Gekkonidae; genus Gekko; species Gekko japonicus. Next base: position 15,627 of record NW_015173778.1, read on the forward strand.
AGATCAATCCTTATGAATTCACGATGTACTTCCAAATGTCATACCTTTCTTAAGGCACAGAAGGGAGAATGAGTGTGTGCGGCATCAGGCCATATCATTGGCTGGCAGCATAAAGTATCTGGATTGGACAGGCCTAGTTTAATATTAGAAGCTTGGCCTTCTGTTCTTGTCGGGTCAATGATGCTATACTTCTCGTGTGCTCTGCTTTAGTGTCCAGTCTTCTCGAGCCCCAGCTTCAGCAACTGACTGCAAGGAATTTGAGATTACAACTCTCAGATTTAGATTTGTGTGCATTCACAGACAGCTCAGCTGTCATTCTGATAATGGAAGGAGAAATGGGGGTCTTCAGTCAGGAACAGGCAATCATCCTTTTAGGGAGACAGCAATACTCCTTGATCCTGATTCTTGATGGGGCAATATTCCTTAAATTGTTTCCTTTATATGTTTTAGGGAGATCAAACAGGCCCTCTGCAAGCTCCAGTTCTGCTCCAGAATCCCTTTCTTAAAGCATGACAAACTAATCTAGCCCACAGTCTTAGCTTCCAGATCTTTTTCACACTGAGGTTCAACTTCTCACTAAAGGCCGATGGCTACTGCATTGCCTGTCCTCCACCCCTACCACGGGCATCAGTCTTTTTGTCCACCATTGTCCAGTAATTGCCCACTGTAAATTCTTAACACAACTATATTGACAAAATGTTCACCTTTATTTTTCTTGGTACCAGAATGATAAATGTCAGCTTTGTCATGTAGTTTCCATATATTTCTCAGCTCCTTAGCAACATTTCAAGGGAAAGCAAAATATTATGAGCTTTGGTTCAGCTGCTGCTTTTAATAATCAGATTGCTTCTGGAGAAAGAGCAGAATGATATATATTATCCCTATTTCAAATTTAGTTACACAGGAAGCAAAAGATTATTTCTTTCCCAGAAATATAATATCATTTCTATATCAAAATGAGGACATTAAAAGATTTAGTAAACATTTTTCTTTTGATCTTTTAATTTATAATTTCTCTTTATATTTTTAAAAATTGTTTTAGCCATTTTAAACTATTATCTGAACTCCAGCTGTGTATATTCAGCTGTGTACATTGCTGTGTATACTGAATAACTGTACCTACTCCAAATATGTTTATGCCCCCCTCAATGTGGTACTAAGTATATCTGGGCTGTGGATTCTCTTTGGATAAAGAAGGGAGAATAATAGACCACATGAACAGGCCTTATACTGAACCAGCTCCTTGGTCCATCAAGGTCAGTATTGTCTTCTTAGGCTGACAGTGCCTCTCCAGGGCCTCCGACGGAGGTCTTTCATACCACCTATCATCATTTTAACTGGAGATGACAGACACTGAAACTGGGACTTTCTGCATGCCAAGTAGTTGCTCTACCACTGAGCCACAACCCATCCATGTAAAAATAGATCAGATAAAAACCCTCCAACATAAGGTAGAAGAAGAAGAAGAGATTGGATTTATACCCCGCCCTTCACTTGGAGTCTCAGAGCGGCTTACAAACTCCTTTCCCTTCCTCTCCCCACAACAGACACCCTGTGAGGTGGGTGGGGCTGAGAGAGCTCTGACACGACTGCTCTTTTTCAAGGACAGCTGTGCCAGAGCTTGTGACTGACCCAAGGTCACATCAGCAGGTGCAAGTGGAGGAGTGGGGAATCAAACCCGGTTCTCCCAGATTAGAGTCCGCATACTTAACCACTACACCAAACTAGTAATTTCAGTGGGGGCGATTTCTCACTAGAGCTGCCTCGCAGCACAACCGCCATTTGCCCCGACACAAACATGTCAATTTCACTCCCGAAGCTCCAGGGGCTGCATTTTGACTCGCGGCTTCGCCCGATTTCCTCCGCAGTTTCGTGATCCTGGTTTTTGAGGATCATGAAACTGCGGTGGAAATCGGGTGAAGCCGTGGGTCAAATGCAGCCCCGCAGCCTCGGGTGTGAAATTGACATGTTTGTGTTGGGGCAAACAGCGCCGCGCTGCGAGGCAGCTCTAGTGAGAAATCGCCCAGTGTCTGAAGTATTGGTCTGAAGAAGAACAGCTAGATTCAAGTCCAGTAGCATCAGACACTGCGGCCACACAGAGT
>NW_015173778.1:17788-29392 GCF_001447785.1 Gekko japonicus
AAAGGAAGGGAGCTTTGACTCTTCAAAGCTGATACCTTGAAAATCTTGTTGGTCTCTAAGGTTGCGGTCACACACACTACATAATCCACTTTCAATTCACTTTCCAACTGGGTTTTTACTGGGGCTGATTTCGCACTAGGGCTGCCTCGATGTTGCGCCGCCGTTTGCCCCGATACTATTGGTCAATTTCACACTTGAAGCCACGGGGCTGCATTTGACCCGGGGCTTTGCCCGATTTCCTTCGCAGTTTTGTGATCCTCAAAAACCAGGATCACGAAACTGCGGGGGAAATCGGGCGAAGCCGCAAGTCAAATTGCAGCCCTGCAGCTTCAGGTGTGAAATTGACCAATAGTCAAAGCTCCCTTCCTTTAATGAAGGCAGCTTTGGCTCTGGTCTCTAAGATGCTACTGGACTTGAACCTAGCTATTTATCATGAGGTAAATAAGGTAAATAAGGCTCAAGTGGTTAAGATGCTGAACTGCAGGCTGTGGAAGGTCGGTAGTTCAGCAGTTCGAGGCCCGAGTGTGCCACAAGACGGAGTGAGCTCCCATCTCTAGTTCTAGCTCCTGCCAACCTAGCAGGCTGTGGAAGGTTGGTAGTTCAGCAGTTTGAGACGGGAGTGTGCCGCATGACGGAGTGAGCTCCCGTCTCTAGTTCCAGCTCCTGCCAACCTAGCAGTTCGAAAGCAAGAAATTGCAAGTAGATAAATAGGTACCACTTCGGTGGGAAGGTAATAACAGCTTTCTGTGTGCCTTGGTGTTTAGTCATGCCGGCCACATGACCACAGAAATGTCTTTGGACAGCGCTGGCTCTTCGGCTTTGAAATGGAGATGAGCACTGCAACCCTAGAGTCGGATTCGACTGGCTTTCGAGCAAGGGAAACCTTTACCTTTTTTAAATATCTGAAAAGCTGGCACTGCTCAGAAGGTCATATGAACTAAGGCCAAATTCACACAATCTATTCTGTATTTTGGGAAACAAACAGTTACTCAAATTCAGCCTTCATATGTATGGTTCTTCATGTGAAGCCCTCATGTTAGACATTGCTTTGTGAACATGGTGGGAGGAAAGATTTATTTAATTCTGTGGAGTTTTTAAATATATTTAATTCTGTGTTTTTAGCTGTTTTAACGTATTGTGTGTAAGCTGCCCTGAGCCTGCCTCGGCAGGGTGGGTGGGATACAAATCAAATCAATCAATGAACATCCCTCCACACGCACACAACTTGAGAAATATCCACAGCCTTAGTAAATTATGAATCAAGGATTACTTATCCTAGGAATTCAAATTGGAGCTTTCTTTCAGGAACAGAAGCTTAACTGTTGTTTCTCTGAAACTGTACCTTCATTACTATATGTGCACTGATTCCATGTAACAATCTTCACTCAGTCATGGTAAATGCTACTTTAACAAATACAGTATGAAACGAAAATGCTGTTGAGTCTCTGGTTAAAGGCATTGGGTTGGCATTTTGATTGCTTACATGATACGCCAGCCTGGTCTTTTAGGTAGCAGGCAAGCACGCATACCAAGAAAAGAACCAAGTATCTGCCTGAGATTACCATATATCTCTCATGTTAATTTCCCACAAATTATTCTCACATTGTTCTTTTTGTATGTTGCATAGGAATGCCATTTGCAGTACTATGACCATTTCTATCTGGAATGAGTAAATGGAGCTTCCAGAAAGTAATTGTACTAACAAATACAATAGTGGTTCTATTAGGAAACTGTTGAGGAACAGTGTCAGAGGTTAACAGCTTTTTGTGTGCCCATTTGGTGCTTGCTAGGACATTTAAGAAACAGATTATGATAGTGAGTTCCAGATGAAATGTATTTTATAGATTTTTTAAAGTATATAGAGTATATTTTATTAAAAATTTGGCTTGTTTATGCTCTGAAGTCCACATATAGAGATACACCATAGTTGCAAGACTTTTTCTTTCATATATCTCACTGCTTAAATAACAATTACACTCAGTAATGTTGAGACCTTCACAAATGAAATGTTCAAAATTTGAAGTTACCCTGCTTACAGAGTTCATTCTCTCTTGAGACAAAGGACTCCTTGTTGACAAATTACTGATTTTTTTTTGCAACTTAAACTATTTTTTTAGTTTGTTTATATCTTCACAGTTTGTTACATACATTCAACATCACAATGGCAGGGGCTTGTATGGGATTTATCTCCATTTTCAGTGAGTTATTTTGCTTGCTGTAGACTTTTCCAGCCTTCCATATTGTTAGAATGATAATCAACTGTTCATGCTAACCTAAGCAAGTTTAGAGTGCTGCAAGACAATTTCCTATTTTTTTTTTTTAAAAAAAACATATTATTGTTTCTATAAGAATAATCAGGTTTCATGCTTTATAGGATTAGGTAATTTTTCTTAACATATAGAAAACTGTGAAGAGTACATTCAGCCTAGCTTATGTAATGATGTCCTGTGTAGGGTCATTACCAGATGAATAGTATTAGGACTGATAAAATCCTATGTTCCAGAGAACAGGATAGAATTTTAGGCTCTATTGGCGAGACAGAAATAATGTTATCCTTTGTTGTATTTTCTATAAAGCTACAGGACCTCTTTATTCTCAGCTAAATAAACACTCAAATGTAACACTATAATATTTTCACTACACTAAGTTTTATCTGTTACATTCTGCAATCATTCGAGATTTTATGTTTGGTATTTACATTGAAAATGTCATTACTGTGCTTTCATTTCAAATGAAAGGTAAACGGCTTGTCCCACCTTCCCCTTCTGTTCCAGTAAAGTAAAGGTAAAGGTTCCCTTGCTCGAAAGCCAGTCGAATCCGACTCTAGTGTTGCAGTGCTCATCTCCATTTCAAAGCCAAAGAGCCAGCGCTGTCCAAAGACATTTCTGTGGTCATGTGGCCGGCATGAATAAACACCAAGGCGCACGGAACGACATTTTTCCTTTCATTTTATATACATTGGTGGGTTAAACAAGCAATCCAGCAGTGTGAAGTGGTACAGTCCATTTGGTCTTCATTGAGCTTGCAGACGGAAACATTTTTCCTTTCATGTTATATACATTGGAGTGTTAAACAAGCAATCCAGCAGTCTGAAGTGGTACAGTCCATTTGGTCTTCATTGAGCTTGCAAACGGAACGTGATCATCTATAGAACCAAAATGTGTCTATGTAGTGCAGTGGTCAGAATGCTGGACTAGGGTCTGGAATACCCAGGTCTGAATCCTCATGATACTAGGGAGTTAACTTACCCCAAATGGTTTTTATGAAGATAAAATATGGAAGGAATGAAAGCTGCTTAGAGTCCCCATTAGGGGGAATAACAAGGTATAAATATCTAGATTAAGAATATTTTAAGTAAAAATGTCAGATGAATCCAATCCCCACCATCTCTGATTTTGCCTTACAAGATATTTAAGACCTTTAAGGCCTTGAGCAGTCTGGGACCTGTGTATCTTCAGGACTGCCTTCTCTGGTATGTCCCCGGGAAAGCATTAAACTCTGCAGAAAACAATTTACTGGTGATCCCTGGCCCCAAAGATATCCATCTGTCCTCAACTTTTTCAGACCTGGCTCTGATTTGGTGGAACTCCCTGCCAAATACTACTAGGGCCCTGTGGGACTTCTGCAGGGCCTGTAAGCAGGGCCGGCTCACCCGCTAGGCAAACTAGGCACTCACCTAGAGTGCGGGTTGGCCCTTAGGGGTGCTTAGGGGCGCTAGCAGGACCCATCCCCCTGCCAAAGCCCCCCAACCCCCACCAAAAAGACCAACTGGGTGACCACCACCTCCTCTTTCAGTTCTCCCTCTAGACCACATGCGCCCAAGGATGTGCGGCCGCCCCTCTTCCCCCGCAGTCCTCCTGCATCTTTTTCTCACCTTCCTTCCCCTCCTCCAAAAGAGGGGGTGGAGGCAGTCGTGGAGAGGTGGGCGAGGGAGTGGGAAGAAGTGGTGACAGGAGGAGGAAGCTGGAGCCGCAGCAGCAGCACCCCAGCTGGCCCACCAGGAAGCTGGTGAGTCGTTGGAACGCGGCCACCTTCCACCACCTCTCCCCCCCGAAAACGTTTGATCCCAGAAGACTTTGGGGGGTGGCATGGCACGCACACACACATGCCCCCTCCCCACCTCTCACTCTCCCTACTCCAGCGGCATCCCTCCTCCTCCTCCCTCTCCCCTGCCCAGCTGCAGGAATGTGGCATGGCGGTGGCCCCTCAGTGGCAGCAGCTCAGCCAAATATGGTAGTCATTAGCACAGCCAGGGCAGGCAGCACTTCTCTGCCCATGCCGCAGCCTCCCTGCAGCCTTGAGTCCTGAGGGCTCCCACTCAGCTGCCCTAAGCAGCCCCCAAGAGCTGAGCCAAGCGGAACTTCCCTTGCAGCCCCTGCTGCTGGCCACCTGCAAGATCATCGAGGGGGAGGGGTGGTGGCAGAGGGGGGAGGCCAGCTGGGAGGTTTCCAGGCCCCACCGGGAGGTTGACATCTGCGCCTTGCCTAGGGCGCAGAAACACCTCGGGCCAGTCCTGCCTGTAAGACAGAGATGTTCTGCCAGGCCTTTGGTTGAGGACAGCAATGGTTCTGTCATAGCTGGCACCCTTCTCCTTTCCTCCATCTTTTTGCTTTGGCCCCCTCCTCTTACTACCTGTGAAATGGCAACATAGTCCGGAGTGGGCCAAGAAGAAATATTGACCATCTGAGATTCTATAACTTATATAGATTTTGTTGATTTTAACTTTGTTTTAACTGCTGTACATCGCCCACAGCCTTGTGCTCACAGGGATTGGATGATTAATAAATCCAATCAATCAATAAATAAAATATTGTAGCCATTAATAAACAAAAGGAGTTGTACTACCAGGGGTTTGGGTGTGCCCAAGAATGCTTTTACAATATAACATTATTCCTATTCAGATCTGGTTCTGCTTCAATTGTTTTGTAAGTGCAGTGGGATCATTTGCTTTCAGACAGTATTTGAAGCATTCAAAGTGCACATGGAACGTTTTGTGTATTTCAGATGGAGCTTCATTTTTCCATAGCACCCTCCCAATTTTTAAAAATATTTTGTGCTTTTAATGATTTCTTTGCCTCAGCACCCCACAAATGAAGGGACAAGACACCAAGTGTAGGTTTAACTCATTTACTTATTTAACTGTATTCAGCTTATATAAATGGCTGATCTACATTACTGCTTATTTCAATAAGCTGATGACTTTATTTCTTTATTCAGTTTATATCCTGCCCTCCCTGCCAAGGCAGGCTCAGGGCGGTTTACATAAAACTGTAAAATACATAAAAACACAAAAGCCTCATAATTTATCATGCAAGGCTGTGCTAGGCATCCACATGAACTGCCTTCTGGACAGATCCTCCCAGGCTCCAAACTTGGTTGGCATTTACAGCTACCCTTGCTTATCAGCCCCTGCACATTCCTATGTGCCTGGCTTCATCCATCTTCCCTGGTTGTGCCACAAGGCTACTACCAGGTTCAAAAGATGCCACTTAGCACCAAGGGCACTTCTTCCAGACACATGACTTGTGCTCCATTTAAACTAAGTTGGGGGCCAGGGCAAAATAACCCAGAACATAGTTTGCTGTGAATCTCACTTCTCTCATTATATCTTGCAAAATTGCAATATAGCAATACACAGGGCTTTTTTTTGTAGAAAAAGCCCAGCAGGAACTCATTAGCATAATAGGCCACACCCAACAGCAGGAACTCATTAGCATATTAGGCCACACCCCTGACAGCACAACTCAGTGGCATTAGCCCCCACCCCCATGTTACCAGACGTGTGCTCATCCAGCCACACCCACCTTTTGCTTCTTAATCTGTTTACCCAGGGCTTTTTTGTAGCAGGAACTCCTTTGCATGTTAGACCACACACCCCTAATGTAGCCAATCCTAATGAGTTTCTGATGTTGGGTGTGGCCTATTATGCTAATGAGTTCCTGCTGGGCATGGCCAACTTGGGAGCCAACCGGAACTCCATTCCTGTGTGTTCCTGCCCCAAAATAGCCCTGGCAATTTAGCAATAAACAGAAGAATCTTAAAAATAAAAAGCAGGCAAAATGAGCAAAAAAAGCAAACAATTATAAGGTGGTGCCTGTTGTGATTCAAAGATATAAGGTGCTTTGAAGTGCATTAGGGTATTCCTGAGACACTGACAGCCATGCATTTTCCCAGGAAAGAGAAATGCACAAAGAGGTGAGAGAAAGAGAGAGCAGAAGATGGGCTTCTGCTGCGAGATGACCATTTGCCTATCTGCCAGGGAGACAGGAGTGATAGTTGTTGTAAAACATAATCTTGATCTGGAGAGGAGTGAGATGTGAGCTCCAAAATGACTGGAGGGAGATTGGGGTTAACCTTTCCAAATGGGGGAAGTCCCCTAAATCTGGATTGGGAGAAATGTCCAGCCAACATAGGGGAGGAAGGATTAAAAGGCTGCCTCATTCATTAGTTCTTTGTTCAAATGCTTTGTGAGAATTCTGGGAGCCAGATTCCTCTGTTGGAAGCAGGAGGGGTCTGGATGTGCATTTTGTTTCACTGACAACCAGGTGGGGGTGCCAGAGCTAACTGTTTTGTACTGGTAAATTAGCTTAGATTTATGTTTTAAGTTCTTTTCATTAGATCTATAACCACTAGGCTTGATAGCTATTTTTTTGCCTGTGCTTTAACCTATTCTGTGGCAATAAACTTCCTGTTTTAAGACAGCAGACCATGATTCAAACTTCTTCTCACATCTCCTTAGATCACTCACTCATGCTCAGACACACATGCACATTTGCACATGGGATGGGCTGAAGTAATTGGAAAGCTTTGCCCTTTGTCCTTGTTAAGAGGCATGTCAATTTCACACCCGAAGCGCTGGGGCTGCATTTTGACTCGGGGCTTCGCCTGATTTCCTCCGCAGTTTCGTGATCCCCAAGTCAAATGTAGCCCCGCAGCCTCAGGTGTGAAATTGACATGTTTGTGTTGGGGCAAACGGTGCTGTGCTGCGAGGCAGCTCTAGTGAGAAATCGCCCGCAGTCTTTACTGGTGTTCCCCAAGGCACTGGTATTGTGGGAGGCTGGATTTTAACTTGAGGTGGTGGCACAATAAAAAGGAAACATGCTTTACATGCACAGAAGCATGCAACATGCATATAAAAACACATAGACTGAGGGCATATTTATGACACTACTTTCAGAAGTTCAACAGTTATTTCAAACAATAATCTGACACAATTCAGAAGCACATCAGTCATAAAACTAGAAAGAACAAGGGTTTTTTAAAACTTAGCTCAATTAACACTTGCTCTTTAAGGTGTCTGAAATGGGAAAAAATGTTCAGCATCAGAAGCCACAAGAGTTTAAAGAGGCAGTCTGAAAGTTGTCCAAGTGTTGAAATCACCAGTGCTGGACCCCCTCTCTGGTCAGAGTCACCCAGGCCCATGATTCTCTGTTCATCATTCTTGGAAGTCTCATTAATGGAACAGCATGAACCTGTCTAACTAAGGTCGGATTTTCTGTTCAGAGTCATGTCAAAAGCAAGTCTGTACTTCCATTCAGCCTCTCAACATCTTGTAATCCATAAAGTCTCAGAGCGGGTTGCTGGGCCTGTCTCAAGGATCAAATGACACGTTGCCCGGCTAGGAAATAATCGTACAAGTCAGTAGTGCAAGCTGTCAACAGCCAGTATTAAATAGGATGCTATAATTTTAATGATCATCTTTAGGGTAAAGGGAAAGTGCTCAAACCAAGTCCCTTCATTAAACTCTTATATTGTACTGGCTCATATTGATTATCCAGTCAGATACTGCTAGACTTCCTAAAGGCCACCCCCCAAAAAAAAAAATCCCAAACAAACAAATCCCTACTTGCAATCAATTTTCACTGGGAGATGAATCAGTTTCCTTAAAAAAATGGATGTATTTGATTACAACATACGATTTGCATATATATATAGCATTATATGTTGACAAGTATTGCCATTATCTTGTAATAAGGAATAAGGCATTATGTATATGGCGTTAATAATATTTGTTTTCTCACTGTATTTTTTTTATGAATAAAATAATAAAAAAGTTAAAAAAAAATACTTTTCCCCCTGGCACCATGGCAGCCAGGTAATGATGCCAGGCAAGGAATGTTTTAAATAGTTGCTATGGCAAAGCTAGCGAGAATGATGTAATATGACATTTGTGCTACTTCCATCCTCTATGTTCCAACCTGCCAGGAAGGGTCTCACAGCTTCCTATGCAGCAAGGGAATGAAAGTCTCGCAGTACACAGAAATATATTACCGTATTTTCCGGTGTATAAGACGACTTTTTAACCCAGGGAAATCTTCTCAGAAATGGGGGCCATTGACATTCAATACAGATTCACAGACTTTCTGAGAACTAATTTCTAGGAAAAGATTTACTCATCTCACTTGCCAGTTGGGTATTCTCTAGCAGTGCTTAGCATTATATCAACTGAATAGGAAAGATAACATTGTTACCTAGAACATTTGCTTAAACAGAGGGGGCTATAGAGAGTCAGAGAGATAAATAGGTCAGGACCCTGAGCATTCTTCTTTTCTATTGCTCTGATGCTATCCCTTTGATGTGTAGATTGCTGCTCTCAGGAATCTTCTTTCTGTCCAGCTGACACCTTCTCTCCACACACTTCTCCATCTTGGCACTATGAGGGCAGGACATGCCTCGTGTATCTCCATGCATCCTAGCTAGTTAGACTAGATTAGAATCCTGTTTTTATCCAGTCCAGAATAGAGTTCCTTACAATAAAGGACTTATACTAGTTTTGCCAAGATAGAAGGGCTCCATGTGTAACTTTATTTCTCAGCAGCATACGCAGCAGGTAAATTCCGCTGTGACATGTTGCTTGAGTGCTCTGCTAATCCAGTACTTACTTCAGTAAATAGGTCTTCTTAAAACTGTATTCTATTCCTCTATTTTAGGGAATCAATTTTATTCACTTAAAATATTTATATGCCACTTCTTGAAAGTTAGACTAGATTAGAATCCTGGCAACTAAATCTGGCAACTAAATAAATCACAGGCTCCATTTATACATGCACTTTTGAACAGATTAGCTAGCCAGACGAAGAAGACTGGATTGGAAGCAGGCCTCGGTTCCTGCCGGAGCGCACCGGAGCACCGCTCCGCCAATCAGGAGCCCAGGGGGAGGGCACATAAGCCCTGCCACCTGCTCCCACCAGCCATCAGTTGGGACATGGTGGGGGGGGGTGAAACATTCCCACGCCTCCATGAGCCCCGGGGTGGTGGCCTTGGACTCATAGGGGCAAATTCCACCTCTCATGCAAGAGGTCATTCTGGCTCCCCCAGCTCTCCTTCGGGGCTCCTTAAAAAGTTATGGCCGCTGCCGCTGTTCTCGGTGGCAGCTGTGATGCCTGTTGGGGGGGTGAGGCGAAACGTTCTCCTGCCTCCCTGAGGCCCGGAGTGGTGGTCTTGGACTCGTAGGGGCAAATTTCACCTCTCACGCAAAAGGTCATTCTGGCTCCCCCAGCTCTCCTTAGGGGCTCTTTAAAAAGTTGTGGCTGCCACCACTGTTCTCGGTGGAAGCTGTGATGCCCGTGGGGGAGGCAAACGTTCTCCTGCCGCCCTGAGCCCCGGGTGGTGGCCTTGGACTCGTAGGGGCACTCTCGCGTGTGATGCCGCTCGGACATCACACGTGAGAGGTCATTCTGGCTCCCCCAGCTCTTGGGAGGGGCTCTTTAAAAAGTTATGGCCATCGTTGCTGTCCTCGGCAGCAGCTGTGATGCCCGCGTGGGGGGAGGGGTGGGGTGAAACATCCCCTTGCCTCCCTGAGCCCTGGGGTGGTGGCCTTGGACTCCTAGTGGCAAATTCCAGCTCTCGCGTGTGATGTCCGAGCAGAGTTGCCGCTCGGACATCACACACGAGAGGCCATTCTGGCTCCCCCATCCCCGGGAGGGGCTCTTTAAAAAGTTATGGCCGGTGTCGCTGTTCTTGGCGGCAGCTGCAGCTTCCAAGGGGAGCTGGGTGAAACGTTCCCTTACCTCCCTTAGCCCTGGGGTGGTGGCCTTTGACTTGTAGGGGCAAATTACACCTCTCGCGTGTGATGTCTGAGCGCAGATCAGACATCACACACGAGAGGTCATTCTGGCTCCCCCAGCTCTCGGGAGGGGCTCTTTAAAAACATATGGCCACTGTTTAAAAAGTGACACCCATGTGGGGGGAGGGGCAGGGCAAAACGTTCCCTTGCCTCCCTAAGCCCCGGGGTGGTGGCCTTGGACTCATAGGGGCAAATTCCACTTCTTGTGTGTGATGTCCACGGGAGGGGCTCTTTAGAAAGTTATGGCTGGTGTTGCTGTTCTCAGCTGTTTAGAGCTGCGACATCACACACGAGAGGCCATTCTGGCTCCCCCATCCCTGGGAGGGGCTCTTTAAAAGTTATGGCCGGTGTCGCTGTTCTCGGCGGCAGCTGCAGCCTGCGAGGGGAGATGGGCAAAACGTTCCCTTACCTCCCTGAGCCCCGGGGCGGTGGCCTTTGACTCGTAGGGGCAAATTACACCTCTTGCGAGTGATATCTGAGCGCCGATCAGACATCACACGCGAGAGATCATTCTGGCTCCCCCAGCTCTTGGGAGGGGCTCTTAAAAAAGTTATGGTCACTGTTGCTGTTCTCAGCGGCAGCTGTGACGACCGTGCGTGGGGCAAAACGTTCCCTTGCCTCCCCGAGCTCCGGGGTGGTGGCCTTGAACTTGCAGGGGCAAATTCCACCTCTCGCATTATGGCAAATTTCACCTCTCGCATGTGACATCACACGTGAGAGGCCATTCTGGCTCCCCCAGCTCTCAGAAGGAGCTCTTTAAAAAGTCATGGCCGCTGTCACTGTTCTCGGCAGCAGCTGTGACACCCGCAAGGGGAGAGGAGGGGAGGCAAGGAACGTTCCCTTGCCTCCCTGATCCATAGGGGCAAATTCCACCACTCGCGTCTGATGTCCGAGCGGAGTTGCTGCTCAGACATCACATGCGAGAGGCCATTCTGGCTCCCACAGATCTCGGGAGGGGCTCTTTAAAAAGTTATGGCTGGTGTCGCTGTTCTCAGCTGCGACGCCTGCGTGGGGGGAGGGGCAGGGCAAAATGTTCCCTTTCCTCCCTGAGCTCCGGGGTGGTGGCCTTGGACTCATAGGGGCAAATTCCACCTCTCGCGTGAGAGGTTATTCTCACTCCCCCATCTGTCCTTAGGGGCTCTTTTAAAAGTTATGGCCCCACCACTGCGGGGGGGGGGACTGCTGAGCTGCCCTCCTCACCTTTTTCAGACTCAGGGCCTGAAAAACGGCCTGCAGAGCCACCGCACCTCTCCCCTCCTTTTTCAGGCTCCTGGCTAGAACCCCGGGCCATCCAAATGTCAATTTCATCCCCATTATATCCTACTAGCTGCAAAGCCTGTTGAGGAGGAAGACAACGAGCCCTAGAAAGGTAAGGTGGGTGGGTGGGCCACGGAGAGACAGACAGACAGGCAGACAGACAGAGGGGTTTGGGGGAGAGAGAGAGAGGAAGGTAGGAGGGGGGAGACAGAGACAGACAGGCAGAAAGACAGACAGACAGGCAGAGATGGAGGGAGGGAGGATTTGGGGGGGAAGGAAGT
>NW_015173778.1:30754-38095 GCF_001447785.1 Gekko japonicus
TCCAGGCCAGTTTGCCCCCCAGTGATCCTGGAGGGTTTTTTTTTTAATCATATTCTGGGCGTGGAACAGGGGTCACTGGGGTGTGTGGGGGGTATTGGTGAATTTCCTGCATTGTGCGGGGGGTTGGACTAGATGACCCTGGAGGTCCCTTCCCACTCTATGAGTCTATGATTCTATAATTCACCCAGGCTGGCTGTGGGCACACCAGCACCTCTGTCAGGCAGAAGCGCCTGAGATCCTCCCCCTCCCCTTTTCCTTCGCCTGACTTGGAGGTGAAGGGAAGGGAGAGGGGGGAAAGAATGGATCCCAGGTGCTTCTGCCTGTCAGAGGGGATGGTGCACACTTTCAGTGATTTCAGGGGGTATGGCATATGCTAATAAGTTATGCTAATGAGCTCCTGCAGCTGTTTTTCTATGAAATGACCCCTGATTGGAAGTATATACAAAGTAAAGATAGTAAATAGGGAAATGCTGGCATCTAACAGAAGTATGTCTTTCATCAGAGTCATAGATTGTTGCCACCCTATGGATACTTATCAATTCAGTTTAGAACCTAGCTATGTAAAAATTGCTTCCACACAGTTCTTGAGATGTCTAAGTTTGTCCTCATCTGTATTTCTGTCTGGATTTTGGAGTTTTGATTAAATTATGTCATTACTGTAATTGAATTAATACATACAAATTCTTTTTAAAAAATATCTAGGTCTTGTAGATTTAGCATTTTATATACACTTTGCTTCTGCTTCAGTGCCTTCAGTTCATAGGCATTTACACTGTTATTGATATAGATTTGTGTATTGATGTGATGTAATTATATGTGCAGTGATGTGATTGTATGTGCAGGTGTATTGCAATTCTATTTACACAGTAATTTACCAATTTTAGAAGCAGATGTATGTATCAGTAAAACACTGCACAGCAAGAACACTGATGTGATTATGATCAATCGCATCAAAATTGCTTTTTTTGTAGTGCTGTATGAGTAGTGTATTGGGGCGGGTGAAAATGAAGTCTTCACAGTAAGCATTAATTGAAGCATTGTCTTTACTTTGCCCTTCAGAAGTAAAGGGAGTATCTGTATACCACTGCATGTTGTGCTGTCATTGAGCTATAGCAATTATTCACAACTGGATTGTCTTGTCCACCCAGGGAAATCCAGTTGTGAATGATTACTTTAACATAACTGCAGCACACCATCCAACAATGTGAATCTAAAGCCACAGTAGAAATCACAGTAGGCTACGCAGATCAAACAGGCTGAACCAGAACCACATGTTAAAACATTCTGTCTCTCTTTCCAGAGATAACATCAGATCAAGGCATAGACAATCACAGACATTTGCCCAGTCAAATATAGGCTTAATAATTCCAACTAATACAATAAATGCATTTGTCAGAAACTTTTGCAAACCTATCTTTAAAAAATAAAAAAGAGCAGTGTACTAGGACAAGGATTACTGAAATCTGAATTATTTTAGTACATTAGACATGATACAGAGCATGAGATACAATGAAGAAAAATGATGACTGAGACAAAGTGATAATATTTCCTATATGTGGTGTTATTATCCACAATCCCTTTCCCTTTATAAAGAGATTTCTTGAATATGACTGTTATAGTGTAGTCCTATTACCTTTATAAAACTGCTCACCCGAACCACTTAGTCTTATGTAATTCGTGGAACGACAGGAGCATGGGAGCCATCCTGACCTTTTCAGACAGGCCATTCTACGAGGTGGGGGCCACAACAGACAAAGCATGGGCAGTTGGTGATCTTGCTTGTTTGCTGAGTGGCAACTGTAAAAGGCCCCAAAGAGATTAGTGGAGAAGTCGTGGCCAAACATAGGAGGAGAGGCAGTCCTGTGGATATAAGAATCCAAGGTCATAAAGGCTTTGTATATGATAGTCAGAGCCTTGAACTGAGCCCCGTAGCTGATGAACTGCCAATGGAATGACAATGGAATGGGAATAACTGAGTTATGGCATTCTGTACCAACTGAAGTCTCCAGGTTGACTTCAAGGGCAGACCCATGTAGAGTGCATCACAATAGTCTAATCTTAATGTTCCTCTGGCATGTATCAAGGTGGCTAGGTCAGCTGAATCAAAGTAGAGGGTCATCTTCCAGACTTAACAAAGTTGGAAGAAAGCAATTGCATTGCATTAATTTGCATATCCAGCAATAATGCCGGATCCAATTTAACCCTAGGTTCTTAACCAAGTTAAGTAGGGATCAACTGAACTCCATCAAAGGTCAGCAGTACAATGTCCTTCAGGGCCTCAGCTTTCCCAGCTATAATTTTTCTGTCTTATCCTCATAACAACATGGCAGATGGAGACTTTTGGTGAACTGGTTAGGAGCGCAGACTCTTATCTGGGAGAACCAGGTTTGATTCCCCAATCCTTCACATGTAGCTGCTGACATGACCTTGGGTCAGTCACAGTTCTCTCAGAGCTATTTGGAAAGAGCAGTTCTTGAAATAGCTCCTTAAGCCCCACCTACCTCACAGGGTGTCTGTTGTGAGGAGAGGAAGTGATTGTGAGCCACTCTGAGACGATTCTTCTTCTTCCTTTTTCAGAGCAGATTGAGATCTTGGGGATACTTATTGTCATGGGTCAGTGAGGAGGAGAGAACTCCTCAGGAGAAGCCAGCTCTGAAGCAGCAGAAGCCAGCAAGCAAGAAGATGAACTGCAGGCTTGTCAGAGTTCACAGCCGACAGCCAGCACCTTCCAGCTTTGTTCCAACAGATGAAACCCAGGTGGTTGTTACCAGCTCTCCAGTTTCACCAATACCCTTTGAGCACCAGAGATGACGACTTAGAATGGAGCTCCAGGAGTGAAGACAAAGTGCACATCTCCTGGCTCAATGCCAGCCGCTTGCCGATGATGAGTTGCTGCAGGGCTACTCCCAAGCAGTTGGCTGCAAGTAAGACTTTGCAACAGATGCCTATAAAAGCCAGTCAAGGGAATATGTTCATTGTGGAAGTGACAAGTCACCATCTGGTGGACTCTGTAACCACAGCTTCTGATTCTGCTCTGCTCCAGTGACCTTGGATATCGGACCTGCTTGCTCGTGTATACGACCTTGGTCTGCTAGACCTCGCTTTCTGGACCATGCTCTGAATTGGACTCTGCTCTCTGGTAACTGACCTTCTGGACTGAATCTTGACTCTGACTTTTGACTCTGACTTGGCTTACACCTAGACTCTGACACTCATGGACCCAGTTTTGCTGTCTGAAAAGCTGATCAGCAAAGTGGCTAAGAGCATCTTCTATCAGCCTGCATCATCTGTAACTGTCTTTTTCATCAACTCAGACAATTTAGCATTATGATCCATGCTTTTGTAAGCTCAAGGTTGGTGTACTGTAACATATTCTACATTGGGCTGCCCTTGATGACACCACAGTGGGTTCCCTGTGTATATCTATCCTTCCATAATTAAAAGATACCTCTCTGAGTAGCTCCAGTAAAATACGGTGGAGAGGAGTATTCTGAGACCAGAATGGTCCTTTATGCACAGATAGAGTCCTTGAACTGGCATAAGCTTGTACTTGCAGAAGGGAAGGGCACCTTTGAGATCCAACTTAATGTGATGGAGGTCACCATAGATAACAGTAAAACCAAAAGAAGGACTGAATGGGGCTGTAGAGCATATAGAATTGCATTGTGCACTACAACCTCCTTACATGCTTGCCTGTCACAGTGATGGGTAATCTGCCAGTACTGCAATAATTCTTTATATTTTATTACTTATGGCACACTCTTGTGTCTTGAAATATAATGTAGGAAGTGACCTTCTGATGGTTTCTTCTGAATACTGCCATATTTTTGACAACACATCATGCTGACCTTCCTTAAAAAAAGAGCAATATACCGCATGCAAGGAACAATGGCATTTCATTACTGAAGTATGATGAGAAGTGGTTTAATAAAATCTGGTTTCTTCTTAGAATATATAAGCTACTGGGTAAAATTTGATTACAGCTTCTCCCCCATTGTGCACTTTCATAAGGTTCTGTGGACTCTGTTTCCAAGAAACAGGAGAAGCCTGTGTGCTGTTAGATATTCCATATGCACATAATTTCATGCAGAGGATGGTGTGGTTGGAGGTATTTAAAGCATACGTAAGATCCTCGAAATACAATCCTACACAAATGCCACATTAATATACAGATCTGGTTGGCACATTTAAATAATCTTATGAAGGTACAACAGCTTGTGAGAAATTCAAGCTGGTAAAT
This sequence comes from Gekko japonicus, assembly GCF_001447785.1. Taxonomy (NCBI): domain Eukaryota; kingdom Metazoa; phylum Chordata; class Lepidosauria; order Squamata; family Gekkonidae; genus Gekko; species Gekko japonicus. The sequence goes on from NW_015173778.1 coordinate 34,995, forward strand.
ATGTATTAAGCTGCAAATCATAATAGGATGGCAAATGTGTTTATACTCTGCCTTTCCACTAATTTTGGATAACAGGGGTAAGATGTATTATACAGATGCAGGAAGCTAGAAAATCACCTTCATTCTAAATGGTGTACTTACTGGCAATTTCTTGTTAAAAAGGAAAACAATTTGGGAGTTGAGGACAGTTCTTGAGAGTCAAAAGAAATGTATGTGTGCAACCTTGCCTCTCTGAAACCATTCTTTAGTCTCTTGCTGTTGATTTTAGGCAAAATAGTTTTATATGGTTTTTTTTTAAAAAAAGAGGTGAAAGTGAGTTCAGTGTACACACCTCATGTAGCTCCCCCTCCCATCGTTAACTCTCTCCGGCTTTGGTTTTAACTAAGTTTAAACCTGAAGCTCTATGGCGAACTTTTCCAAATAAGGAAAGGAAGTCTTGGGGTGTAGAAGAGGTGTGATAGAGGAGGTCTTGGCTACAGCAGCAAAATGTGGGATGACTGGTCTCAAGTGATGTGATGGAAGACCTCTTTAGCTGAAGATTCTAATGTGTGCTGGGAGTTCTTTAGTGGAAGGGACATTCATACAATAACACATCTTTTTGATTAACCATTGAACCATTCTGACAAATGTTCTAAAAACTCCAGTGCCAGGTGAGTCTAGATCTCTCAGAGTATGACATTGTTTCCCAACAATTCACAATGAGATCAAAGTGTACTTCCAATTATACCACCTCTCAGTCTTTGCATTGGAAATGACCTGAAACATCATTTTCTGGACTCCAAGTGAAGGGAAGAGACAAGCTGGTCACAGAGCTAAGGAGGAGGGGTGGAAAGCCTGATAACAACACAGTGTAAATATACTGCCCACACTTGTACAAACTGTACAGGATCTTTACCATGATCAGCAACACTACACTTTGAACATTCGAAATCATGGGGATGGGCTAGCATGCTGAATCCTAGGTGGGTGGATCTCCTTTTCTATGCCCAGTACCTAAATGACACATCTCATAGCATAATTTCTAATATATGTAGTTGATAGAAACAAAAAGCTATAATGTATTTCAGCCTCACTTAAACATTACAGTAAGAACACAAACTGTACAGGATCTTAAATATACTGCCCACACTTGTACAAACTGTACAGGATCTTTACCATAATCAGCAACACTACACTTTGAACATTCCAAATCATGGGGATGGACTTGACATTTGTGCAAACTTATAGTTTGTGCATATATAAGGACAGTGCCCATCTAAGGTGCATATTATCCCTGGGAGGTGGGGCTAGCATGCTGAATCCTAGGTGGGTGGATCTCCTTTTCTATGCCCAGTACCTAAATGACACATCTCATAGCATAATTTCTAATATATGTAGTTGATAGAAACAAAAAGCTATAATGTATTTCAGCCTCACTTAAACATTACAGTAAGAACGTTGTATAAGTAGATGAGAATTTATTTTTATTACTGCTATTTTTCTCCTGCTGGCGGTGGGCAATGGAACCTGGGGGTGGAGGATTCCCCACCCCCACTGGGGGCTTAGCAGAGTTATCAGGTTGGTCACTGTGTGAAACAAGATGTTTGACTAGATGAACCATTAGTTTAGTCTAGCTTGGTTGCTAATATGTTCCTAATAGTGCAATCCTAAGCAGAGGTATACCCTAAATCAATGGATTTAGAAGGGCATAACTGTATTTGGGTTCAGGTTTAGCTCATAATGGGACCAAAATTTCTAAACTGCAAGAATAAATTTCCAAACTCCCAACATTCTGAAATTCACCAGTGACACTAATGTAAAGGCACGTATATGTACAGGTGTAAAAACAGACCTCATAGGCTGCTTTGAGGTCCTTAGAGGAAGGGCTTGATTAAAATGTATTAAATGTATAGATGGACACCCTGGCAAGCTGTTGCCAGACATACTAGACAACATGGATCTTAAGAGTCAGTGGTCTAACTTGGCATATGGCAGTTTCATGTATTCACGAAGAAGTATCTTATGGAAACCTGCATTCTGCAATACTTTTTTTTTTTAATTGCAAGCTTCATTCAGCAGGGTTCTTAAGGAGAGGCATTAAAATCTCATAAATAAACCATATATTGTAATAGCAAAAATGGCCAAATCTGAAGATACATAAATCCTGTGACTGGAGCTGTGAATGGACAAGGCAGATCTTTATACAAATCTGAAAAAACTCCCCAGGTTTGCAGGGGGGGGGGGAAATCTGAAATGTAAACAAAAATACACTGAGGGTTAAAAAAAACCCCTCTAGAATAATAAAAGAGCCCTTGAGCTTTAAGAAAGAGAAGTCCTAGGTAATGTTTCTAGGCAACCATAGCATTATAGACTTGGTTTCTCTCTGTAATAGGCAGGGGACCTTTCCAGGGCTGCTTGGGCCTTCAAAGGGAGGACTCATCAGAGTCAGTCCTGCTGGCAGCAACCACTGGACTTGATACCACCCAACTTGCATAACTCCACTAGGCTTGGCTGGTTGCTACTGTTCAACAGCAGCCACTCTATGAAACCCAGTGTGGTACAGCAGTTAGAGCTTCAGAGTAGAGTCTGAGAGATCCAAGTTCAAATCACCAGTCTGCCATGGAAGCACACCGAGTGTTATTGGGCCAGTTATAATACTTTTAGCCTAACCTACCTTACAGAGTTATTGTGAAGATAAAAAAGAGGGCAGGAGAATGATGTAAGATGCTGTGGTTCCCATCATGGAGAAAGGTAGGGTATAAATGAAGTCAAAACTAATAAACATAGCTGAAAATAGGAGGCAGATAAAAGGTAGGTTGGTGAATGACTGAGAATGAGAAACTAGAGCAGGGAAAGGGGAGAGGATATGTGGGTTGTCAGAAGAAGAGTAAGAGGAAATAGTGTGGTGAGGATGATACATGGGAAAGTGAGGTGCCCCCCACTAGTCCTTGAGGGTTCCTCCAATAGCCAGCACCACATGTATGCCATAGTTTGCATAGGTAGAGGCTGCTGGGGGGCCATGAAGATAGAGGGGAAGATAAAGGTAGGTTGGCTGTTGGGTGGAAAGAAGAGAAGGAACAGGAAAAGAGGAGAGACTATGAGACTTTCAGGGAAGGGAAAGA